>NC_058133.1:173034088-173062509 GCF_016433145.1 Gracilinanus agilis
TGGGGGGGTGGGGGTTGTCAATATATATATTCAAGATATCCTTGATGAAAATGGTAGAGGAATGAGTGGAATTTCAAAGATTATTTTTGACAGAAGACTAGATACTGCTGCAATTATTATTTATTAATTATAAAGAAGTTTGACTCAATAGAGAAAAACTGACTTCAAAACTTCTCCCACAAGGTATATCCCTTGATGACATTAAAAATTACTTATGATTGCTTTAGAAATGTAACCACAGTGACAGTTTCAGAAATCCTCTGATTATCAAATCAAGTAAGGCAAAAAACAAAGAGATGTACGAAAGCCAAAGGTGTGTACACTGTCACTGAGGATCTGTCCTGAATGTTATCCTAACAGAAGATAGAGTCTCTTTAGATGATATGGTCCTATGGTCCTACAGATGTTCCAATTTTGTGGAAGATATTATGTTGACTATATGTTACCTCAAGCTTCTATAGAGACTCCCAAAATGAGATCCATGATTATTAAAAATAGAATGATGGAGGGGGGGGGGGGGGGGGAAGCAGCTGCTTAGTGGATTAATAGCCAGGCCTAGAGATGGAATGTCATAGGTTCAAATCTAACCTCAGAGACTTCTGGGTAAGTCACTCTTCTGCCTTAGAAGCAACATATAGTATTGATTTTCAAGTAGAAGTGGGGAAAAAGAGAAAGAGAGAGAGAGAGAGAGAGAGAGAGAGAGAGAGAGAGAGAGAGAGATCTCAATCTTCACCTAACAATAAAAATTCTAAGATTGTGATATCCCATTAGATAGACAGTACAATAAGTTATTTATTCATTATGTCTATCTTTGCACAAGGACTTAAAATAGAGAATGAGTTGGCCCCACATTTTTAAATGAAGGAAACAGATGGATTGCACAGGGAATTATGTTGCATCTTCAATAATTCTGTTATTCCCTGACACAATAACTCATCTTTTTAACACCACTATTCTCCACCTGATATGATATGCTAAATATCAAGGATCAGCATAATCCCAAAAGACTGAAAATAATAGATATCTTAAAGAGAAATACAGCTGAAACAAGTAGGCTGAAGCATAATTACCATGTTGTGATGATTTAAAAATAGTATCGCCAAACAATGAACCAGTGTAAAAGAAGGTTGGCTAATTATATAGAGAGGATTAATAGATGTAGAGTCTAAATGATGCAATTATACTCATGAAATGTTAAAAGTCATAGAGGAAGGTCTTTAGCATAGCAGGTGGATCCCCTGTAGCAGGGGTCGGCAACCATTTTGGCCGTGAGAGCCATAAACGCCACATTTCTTAAAATGTAATTTCGTGAGAGCCGTACAGTGCTCACAGTGCATGTTCCTGTAACAGTGTGCACTCCTGAAAAAAAGTTGATTTTATGGCTCCTGCAAAAAGAGCCATACGTTGCCAACCCCTGCTCTGTAGAATATTTAATGGAAAAGCAAAACAAAGGATAAGAAGGAATGGACAAGTAAGGGCTGCAATATGCATAAGTAAATATCTGCATTAATTAGATCACAGATCCACTGAGGTATCAGGGAAACTATCATAAAACAATTAAAAACTGAACTTTTTAAGAATCTAAAGGGAAAAAACATATTTTTAGTTTTTTGGAGAAAGGCATTTTTCAGGCAAAAGAAATAGCAAAGCATATATATGCCAGTTTACACCTTTACAAGACTTCTCTTTTTTTTTTTTTTTTTTAAATCCTTGTACTTCGGTGTATTGTCTCATAGGTGGAAGATTGGTAAGGGTGGGCAATGGGGGTCAAGTGACTTGCCCAGGGTCACACAGCTGGGAAGTGGCTGAGGCCGGGTTTGAACCTAGGACCTCCTGTCTCTAGGCCTGACTCTCACTCCACTGAGCTACCCAGCTGCCCCTTTACAAGACTTCTTAACGCTACTCTTGACCAAACCTGAAATAATTTCAGATAAAAAAATTCATGGCTCAAATGCAAAGATTTCTAATACTGAGACTCTAAACATGTAATTCATTTATTTGTTGTATTAATTTTTTTGTATTTGTATTAATACCAATTATTGATTGTGTTAATACCTCAATAATAATAATAATAATAATAATAATAATAATAATAATAGTAAAATGTAGAAAAATCAGAGAATGAAATTTTCAAATAATAAGAAATTACAGTCAGTGGTTTGAAGTTTTGATGTTTGACTTTTAGTCCTCAAAAAGATTTAGTACCCTAATATTCTACATGAGGCTATAGTGACTTGGAATGACTAGTTTGTGGGACTTCTCCCATATCTACTGAAAAGATTTTCCCTCTACTTCAATAAGGTCATCAGCATAATATCCCATATTAAAATGGCTCTGAGAAGAAAAAATTGCATAAATAACACTGTCAGTGTAGCTGCTTCACATTCATTTATTTATTTGTTTGTTTATTTATTTGTTTGTTTGTGGATGGTGAGGGACTCCATTAAAATTCTTTTAGTCATAAGGTAAAATGCTACTTTGAGTGTCATCTATGATGGAGTAGAAATATTATTAAACCACTGAAGTCAAAAGGCATAAGTTTACATTCTAGATTTGGTACTTACTAGCTTTCTAGCCAGGTCAAAGCTACTTCATCTCTTTGGGTCCCTTTTTCCTCATCTATAAAATGAGGAAACTGAACTAGATGCTAAGATCCTTGCAATTCTAGCATTCTAAAAACTCTCTTCTTTCATGTTCCTGGATTATAAGAGCAAAATTTGTCTGAAGACACTGACTCATCAAATCACAAATTCAGAAAAGACCTTGGAAGTAATCTTAAACAAAATTCTTATGTGAAGCATGAATGACCTTTACAACATCCCAAGTGTTCATTATGCCTCTAGTGAATGCACTTAGTGTTAGGGAACTCATTACTAATCAGGCAAACCATTCAATTTTGGGACATCTCTACTTATAAAAACAAGATTTTCCTTCTACTTAATCCAACATTTTTCTTAGCTTCTATCCACTGGGACTAGTTTTGCCCTCCAAGATCTAAGTAGAATGGCCCTAATTATTCTTCAATATGACAAAATTTGAATATCTTAACACAGAGATAAAGTCCTACATAAATCTTCTCTTCTCAAGACTAAACATCTCCAATGAATATTTCAAGAGAACATATGATAATTATATAATTTTCAGTACTTTTTAATGGTCTTTTCTAAAATACTTTGCCAAGAACTAAACACAGTATTCTAGATGTGGTCAGACCAGGGTAAATACAAGCAACTGAGATAGACACGTTCAGAATATTATTGATGATCATTCAAAACACCTTTTATAAACTTGGGATGGTAAAAGGTAGAAGAGAAAATCAACACCTGAAGGATCTGACATATTAACATGCCTTCTTGGAATTACAAAGTATTAAGATTAACAACATGCTAAGGGAACATTGTGGATGAAGACTAATCTAGGGGATGGGAGTGGAAAGAGAAAAATTCAACAAATGGATATTTACAGGCAATGAGAATGACTCCTACCTTCACTCAGAGATGGATGAATGGGTGGCGAAACCAAAGGGCCAAATGTCTCTAAATCAAAACGGCCAGTCCGGGATTGAGCCTTCAGCAGCCAATAGCGTTTCTCAAGATCAATGATGTCTGATTCTTCCACTGACAGAGGCAAATCAAACAAAAAAGTAAACCAGCTAGGCTTGGAGGCCTGGACAGTCATTTTATTTTATTCAAAGTAAAGATTTGTTTTCTAACTGTGCTGCTAAAAACAGGTTACTTACTCGATTTCAAATTTAAATGGACCAAAGCCAAAATGAAATGAAACAAATTCCTGGGAGGGGGAGGGGGAAGAGATAACATTATTTTGAAATGACAAGAAAATTAATTTGAAATGATCAATAAAATAGGCTTAAAAAATAGACAAGTAATATACTTTCTAGCATGAGCTCTTTTAATGATCTATAAAAGTTTTTTAATTGCCTATAAGATACAAGACTACAAAAACAACATGGAAACTATATAATTAACGTTATAAATTATTTGGCATTTAAATTTCAAAACCAGTAAAATATGTATAGTTTTTTAAAGAGAATGAGAAAGAAAACCAAGGAAATATCTTTTAAATAATGTCTTAAAATGACAATAATTCCTTTCTTTGTCAGTTAACATAGAATAGTCACAGAATAGATTTAGTAATAGTTACATTTTATAATTAATTTTCTCATCAATGACAAAACTTTTAAAAATACAAATGTATCTGGAATCAAAAAGTATTAGCAGCCATTATATTTTAAGAAATATGTTTGGTACAGTAAGACATGGTCCTTGCCTTTCAAGGATTTATAATCTAGTATGAAGTCAAAATGAATACACATAAAACAATTGAATAAAACAGAGGACAAAATTAAAATGGTAAATTGTGTGATAGAGACTATAAATATTACTATTACAACTCAGAAGTATTGGAAGAGACAAAGTATTTATTAAGTGCTCACTGCCTGCCAAATACCATGTGAAGTTATAAGAAATCAAACAAAAGCAAGCAGGACATGGAGTTTACATTTTAATGAGGGAAGACAACACATAAAGAGAAGATGGAAAAGGGAAGAAAAGGCAAGCTATAAATATAAGTGATATGGGGACTGGCCCCAGTTAAGATTAGGTGAAAGCTGAGATATTGGAGCCTGACATCTCAGGGGGAAAAACCAAGGTTCAAATGTTGGATAGAAGGGAGATGAAAATGGTGAGCAGTATGGTTTGGAAGTGATGGCCAGAAGTGGCAAAGGCTCCACGGAAAAGAAATTAAATTACTTTTAAAAGATAATTAGAAATTACATAAAGCAGTAAAGAAAACATTAAGTGATGGAAACAATATAAATAGTTACACATGTGGGAATGTGTGACATATACATGGGACAATGAAGAACTATCCAGAAAGAGAAGGTAAAAATATGGTTAACAGAGAAATAAGGCAAGTACACTGAAACCTTAAAAACAAGGAAGAAGTTTGAACATGATATGTTAGGCAATAGTAAACCACTGATGCCTTGTGATGAGAGGGTTTCAAATGCAATTAAGTTAGTAGTAATATGCACCAAGAGTGACTGGCCAGTCAAAAATACCTGTAGGGGGCAGCTGGATGGCTCAGTGGACTGAGAGCCAGGCCTAGAGATGGGAGGTCCTAGGTTCAAATTTGGATTCAGACACTTCCTCGCTGTGTGACCCTGAGTAAGTCACTTAATCTTCATTGCCTAGCTCTTACTGCTCTTCTGCCTTAGAACCAATACACAGTATTGATTCTAAGATGGAAGGTATGGGTTTTGGAGGAGGGGGAAGAAAGGGAGAGAGAAGTAATCTAAAGTGGAGACCTGAAATGATATGATAATCAGAATGGAAAGGAAGAAGAGGATAAAATACATATAACAAATGAAATTACTAGCTATGATTAAACTGGTTACTAACTGGCCAAGGGGGCTAAAGGAAAGGAATCAAAAGTCTTTTCTAATGCTTCATTCAAGTTTCTTATCTAAAACACTTTAAATCTCTTTCTTTCCAATGTTTCCCTCAACTTTAGAAACCCCATAATATCCTCCTAGTTCTTTCTTTTAAACATCTTCTCTGTCTCCTCTGCAAAATTGTATCCTTTTCTCTCTCTAAATTCACTTCTCAATCATGGCTATCTAATTCACACAATTAAACATTTTTCAGCTAGCAAGTCAGTCCAACCCCTCATTTCAGTGGAGGAAAATGAGAGGATTCTTTTTCTAGGCTCACAACAGATCTTAACTCAGTTTCTCTAACCCTAAATTTAGGGTTCTTTTTACTTTATCACTTAATCCTCATGTCCGTACCTCTTACCACAAAAATAAAATCCCATATCACACTCTAATGATGTCTTTTATGTCTTTTCTAGTTTAGTAGATTAGTACATCCAACACCTTGCATGTCCCATTAATACCTCAAAGTCAATATATTAAAATAAATCAAGTTCGCCCAAATCTGTGTCACCCTCTAACTATTGGTAGATCACTCATTACTGATTTTCCTGTGTTCAAAATCTTAGAGTTGCCTTTGATTATTTCTTTCCTCACTTTGCTCATATTAAATGAGTTACCACATTCTGCCCATTAAACTGTAACAATATTATCTTGCCTCTCCTCTTCCTCTGCCCCTACTGTGACTTCCATCATAGGCCCTCATTTGTGGGAAGCCAATAAGAGATAGATAAAAGTCTGAGACTCCTCTTTTGACCCCTTTTGTGATCCTTGTGATTGCTTGTTGAAAAGTATTGCAGCCTTATTGAAAAGCTTTAAGTTACTATCAAACCTGAATTTAAAGGGTTAACTCTGTTAACACAGCAAGGAATGCTGTTGCCTGTTATAGCCAAGGCCAAGATACTCCCCAACTTGGCTTTCTGATAAGAACCTAGTCAAAATTCAGCCTTGGCCTTGGTCTATTCTGAAGCCAATGTTTTGTGTTTTGATGTGACTTAATTTGTAACTTCTGCGCATCTGCAAAGTTTCAGGGTGTGGGGAGGGTTCTTTTGTGTGAAATGAGTCTTGAAATATATATAATAAACTCCATACTCCTGTAGCCAGAGCTGGAAACATGAGGTAAAGGACAACTCCCTTGTCCTGTCCTTATTTCCTTATCAACTAAACGGTCCTTATCAGATTATCAGAGATGATAAAGAGATCTCAACACTCATTTCTATTTATCCAGCCTAGTCTAATAGGCTTTTTTCAGATTATTTGATTTTTTAATTACAAACATAGCTACCAAGCATCTGAATTAGGGAGGAAGGGGAGAGGACAAGAGAACTAAGAAACTGAACTAATTTGTGAGGTGTATAAAAGACAGAAAACGCAGCATGGCATAATGGAAAGAAAGAGTGCTTTAGAGACAGGAAAAAAATGGGCTCAAATTCTTCCTCTAACACATACTAACTTTTGATCAAGGGCAAGTCACTTATTTACTGTATTCTAAGAAACTGTTTAAAGACTGTAAAGTGTACAAAGAGCCAAGACAGCAGAGTATAGGCAGCAACCCAACTGAACTCTCCTAACATTTACCTCCAAACAATAACTGCTCAAATCAAATTTTAAAGCTGTAGAACAACAAAAAGTCAAAAGGAAACATTTTCACAGCCTAAAACAACAAAGGAGGTCAGCAAAAAAGGTCTGTGACACTAGAGTGGATATTAGCCTAGAAAAGAGCAGCAACACTAGTAGTAGGTCTTGAAGGCAGCTGAAACAGTTAAAACAGAAGCAGCTTTGGAAGTTCTCAGACCAGAGACCATAAAGAAGTTTAGACAGGTAGTCAAAAAGAGAACATAAGGGACTCTTTACAGGCCTAAGTACAACTGGAGCTAATTGGCAACTTTTCCTCATAAACAGCTCTGAGTCACAATCCCAGGGCAGAGAAGAGTACCTGTGATCAGTCATGGGAAAAGGAACCCTGGTCGGAATTCAAAGGGAAAGAGAAGAGCTAGTGCTTATGGCTACAGGAGAGCAGGGAAACTAGTCACAGTTCCAGGACAAAGAGGAGCACTAGCACTTGTCATTACATGAGAATAGGGACCCTTTCTGGATAAAAAGTGGAGCAGAGAACAGGAGATTAGTGACCACACCTATCTCAGAATAACATCACATTGGAAACACCAAAACCTTGCAGACCCTTCCCAAAACTAGGATGAAAAACAGTAGATTGAAAAAGCATGAAGCTCAACACAATTTTTACCCACCCCCAGGTGATAAGCCTAACCTTAAAAATAAAATTCCAAGTGAAGAAAAAGGCTGGGTAAATGAGCAAACAGCCTTTAAAAAAAAATAAAAATAAAAAGACGAACATAAAAAGCTACTCTATAGGCAAGGAAAACAGACATAACCTCAGAAGACACTCAAGCAAAGTCTCAAAGAAAAATTCTAATTGAACCCAAGCCCAAAACGAATCTATAGAATAGTTAAATAAAGAGATAAGAATGGTGGAGGAAAAATTAGGAAAAGAAATGAGGATGATGCAAGCAAATTATAAAAAGCATTGCAAAAAAGAGTCAGAACAAAATATTGAAGAATATAATATAGAATTAAAATAAAATAACAGAATTGATTTAATGGTAATGGGGGGACAAAAATTCACTAAATAAAAGAACTCTTTGCAATGTAGAACTGGCCAAATAGAAAAAGAAGCACAACAAAAGCTCACTTAAGAAAATAATTCCTTAAAAATTAGACATGAACAATTGGAAGCTAATGACTCAATGAGATATCAAGAAACAATAAAAGTCAAAAGAATGAACATTTTGGGGGCAGCTGGGTAGTTCACTGGATTGCAAGCCAGGCCTAGAGACAGGAAGTCCTAGGTTCAAATCTGGCTTCAGACACTTCCCAGCTGTGTGACCCTGGGCAAGTCACTTGACCCCCATTGCCTACCCTTACTGTGTATTGGCTCCAAGACAGAAGGTAAGAAGGTAAATTTTAAAAAAATAAAATAAAAAAGAATGAACATTTTGAAGAAAGTGAAATGTCATGAGGAAAACAAAATTGACCTGGAAAATAAATTAAGGAAAGATAATTTCAATATTATTGGACAACCTGAAATATTCATCAAAAATAGCCTAAATACCATCTTTTTAAGACATTCTCAAGGAAAACTGCCCCAATATCTTAGATGCAGATGGTAAAACCGAAATGAAAATAATTCACCAATCACCTCCTGAAAGAGATCCCAAAATGAACACTATCAGGAATATTTTAACAAAATTCCAAATCTCACAAGTCAAGGAGAAAATATTGCAAGCAGTCAGATAGAAACAATTCAAATAATATGCAGCCACAGTCAGAATAACACAAGATTTAGCAGCTTCCATGTTAAAGGAGCAGGCGGTCTTAGAATGATAGATATTTCAGAAGCTATCTGTGAGTGCTGCACCCATCCTCCTCCATATGAAGGAGGAGAAGGAGGAAGAGGAAGAAGAGGGAGAAAGGGAGAAAGTGTTTACTTGTTTTGGGTGGCTGGACAGAGGGGCAGAACATGCAAAAAATGTCTTCAGGTGAGAGGAAGAGGGGGAATGGAGCAGCTCCCCTATGCCAGGGCCAGCATGCATGTCAATACTTTGCCAATTCTGGTCTATGAGGTATCACTTCACACCTATTAGAAATGACAAATGCTAGAATAGAAATAGGTACATTAATGAATTGTTTATGGAATAGGGAACTGATCAAAACATTCTGGAACAATTTTGAACTATGCCAAAATGGCTATTAAAAACTGTGTATCCCCTTTGACCCAGCAATACAACTATTACTAGGTCTGTATCCCAAAAAGATCAAGAAAAAGGAATAGGGACTAAATGTACAAAAATATTTGTAACAGCTTTTTGTGGTGTCAAAGAATTAGTAAACTGAGGGGTTGCTCATCAAATGGGGAACAGCTGAACAATTCTTACAAAGGATTTTGATTGAGTACTATTGTGCTATATAAGAAGTGATAAGGAACTTCTTCAGAAAAAAACATGGCAATATCTATATGAACTGATACAAAGTGAAGTGATAATTAGAGGGACATCACTTTGCACAGTAATAGTAATGTTTCACAGTGTTCAACTGTGAAAGAATTGGCTATTCTAAATGATCCAACACAATTTGAAAAAACTCACAATGAAAAATGGAACCTACTTCCAGAGGGAGAACTGAAAAATTCTGAGTGTAAACTAAAGCAAAATAATTTTCTCACTTCCTTTACTTTGTTTTGTTTTAGTTTTTCGGTGACATAGAAAGAAGTGCATTGAAGTATCTCTCAATTTTTTGTCAACCTCTATACTTCCCTTATCAATCCATTCTTCTCCCTTTTGCTCCCTCCCAGTGAATTTAATCCTTACTCTTTCCATTCTTCTTTTGAGAACATCAAAACATTACAGATTCATTCCCTGGCCCTCCATCTAGTCAGACTGACTTTGTGACATGAGAGGATAACAGTGTTCTGATGGATTAGTGATATCTTCTCCCTATATATGAATATAAACATTTTAACTTTGCTTATACTCTTATGAATGCTTGCTCATGTTTACCTTTTTTATGCTTCTCTTTACTTCTGTTGTTTGTATAACAAATTTTCTAACTCAATTCTGACCTTTTCATTAGAAATTCCAAGAAATTCTCTATTTCACTAAAGTTCTATTTCTTCCTTTTTACAACTATAGTCAGTTTTTCTTATCAGTTATTCTTGGCAGAAGATCTCTTTGCCATCTGGAATATCATAATCCACATTCTCAACTCCTTTAATGTGCTGGCAGCTAAATCATGTGTGATCCTGACTATGTACCCTATGGTACATAAATTATTTTTTTTCTCACTTCTTGCAATATTTTTTCTTTGATATGAGACCTCTGGATTCTGGCTATAATATTCTTGGGACTTTTCCTTTGGGAACTTCTTTCAGAACGTAACAAGTGGATTCTCTTCCATTTCTACTCTGCTCCCTGGTTCTAAAATATCTGGACAATTTTCTTTTTATTTATTTTATTCATATTTTTCTTTCTACTAACTTCTACCTCCATGATAATTGTGAAAACTTGAAAGATATTTCTTCAGCCTCCTAAAATTATGAACAAAATTTGAAAGAGTTATCATAGAACTTTTCCTCAATTATACACAGTATTTCTGAGGAATAGCATGGAATTCAAAAGTAAGGTTAAGAATCTCTCAATAATGGTACCTAGAGCTGATTCAAGTAAATTTCAAGCCTCAGGAGCTCATTCAATCTTTCCAGGTTGTTACTGATCTATTATTTTATCTGGTAAATATACAATCCTTCAATGATCCAGACAAGATCAATGGAAATTAAGAATTAACAGAGTAGAGGAATAAAAATGAAAAGTAATCATTTGAAAGTAACCTAAGAAAAGAAAGGAAAATTACAAAAATTAATTTATAAAAGGACTAAGGAAGATGGCTCTCTACTACCACATTCCTAGCTTATTTTGCTTCTGATAGATTCCTAAAAGATTCAAAAACAAACCAGTCTATACCAATCAATTCCAACCAACCCCTTCTCTTAAACAATTTGTTCTTTGAAATACACCAAGTATTATTGGAACCTAAGAGAAAAGGTGAAGAGAGATGAGTTCAGGGTCATGGAAGAATTTCAAATTGAGACAGGGAAGAAATAAATAAATAAAAGTAAAGGGACTATATAGCATGCTTTGAAGCAAAGAAAGGAAAAAGAATAGGCTCTAAAACAATTATAACACAGATAAAAAGAAAAAAAAGAACCAGGCCCTATTCCAAAGATTAGAAACATTGGGGAAGAAGTGCTCATTCCAATACGAAAGCATAGTATTGGAGTTATCAAGCCACAAGGATTATAATCCCAAAAGTTAGGGCCTAAAGAAGCAGCCAGTCCAGAGAACTGGACTAAAGGAAGTAATGACAGATAAACAGAAAGGACTTTTTGAGAAGTTTGTTGCTGCTAGCAAACATGTTGGGATAAGGCACAAAAAACTCTACTTGTGAATTACTACAAGCAACAGTACAATTTTGACCACAAAAATCCATTATATTGTAAAGTTTGATCAACTTCTTAAATTGTTTCTTTGTGTCATACTATAACTACACAAGATAGAAGTGAAAAAAGGCATACCAATGAAAGCCAGGATAGGGAAGAAGCCAGAAACTTAAGACTTAATCTTTGAGGTGAGATACATATCCAGAAATACACATGCATCTTTTTTTATTTTGCTTCTAACCAAGGATTTAACAGCAAGTCTGTTTCTTCATCTAAAACAGAATTCATTCATACATCCATTTTACACTCTCTCACACACATTCATGCATATATATTATAAACCCCAAAACTATAGTAAATGAAATCAATAAATTATTCTAACTTTGGACTAAAATGGTTACACTGCTGTTCTACGTTTGTGATTTAAGTGAAATGGAACAAAATTTGATTAAAAATGACAAGTCTGTTCAACTTACTGTGACCTCAAAATTTGTTTTAAGATTCTGTATAGACATGTAATTAAAACCAGTTGCACTCTAATAGAAATGTTATTTACAAATGAAAATTTGAAATTCTTTTGTTTTCTACATGCCTCAGCTCATTAAACAACTTTAAATGGAGTTACTGATGCCTTACAATAGATATTTTCTATTTCTAAATTAGTTAATACTATTCTCTATATTTAATCATAGCAAATTTACACACTTGATATAACTTGAAAAGTTTAGCTAACTAAATATTCTATGTGGAGAAAATCTATTGGCAGAGTGGGCTCTATAATCAAAGCTACATAGATGAACTAATAACTTGATCAACAAGTCATTAAAATGTTAATTTTATCTTAATATTTCTAAGAGAAATAATCTTGAAAGCAAAAGGTTTTTAGAGGGGTGGTATTTTTTTCCCATTTAACAGAACCTATTAAACACTGGGCAGCAGCAATTGTACAGGCTACAGGAAAAATTATACTTCACTATCAATGTACAGCTGGCACAAAATCAAAATAAGGTTCATACTTTTGGGAGAATTAAATTTTTGTGCTTATTTTAAGCAATATTCTTCAATATACAGTATATTTACTATGAAGTATTTACATATACTGTTATATTAAAAATTCTATAAATTATAAAACTGATACCAAAAATAGATATTTTAAAAGATCAGAGATAAAATAATACTTGATCTTAGAGTCAATAGGGAGGCACTGGAGTTTACACAGGATAGTGAAATGATCAAACCTATACTTTCATTTCAAGAGCTCTGTGGAGGATAAACTGTCGCTGCTGCAACGGCAGCAGGCAGTATTATTTGAAGGTTTGCAAATTACTTTACAAATATCTCATTTTATTCTAACAATCCTTGGTGAATGGGTGCTATTATTATCCCCGTTTTACAGAAAAGCAAACAGAGGTTAAGTGACTTGTTCAGGGTCACATAGCTAGTAAAATGTGTCTGAGACAGGAACTTCCTGAGATACCAGTTAGAAGCTTCAGCTACAATAAGACCAGAGGTATTAAGATCTGAACTAGAATAGTAGCTATAACAGTGTAGAAAAAGGGGGACAGATGTGAGAGAAGAGGTAAAACTACAGGATATGGAAATGGACTGTTTATGTGGGGGTTAGAGTGAAGATGACACCAAGGTTTCCAAACTTGATGACTTGACAAAAATGGCAGTATAGAAGACAGGTAGGATAGGGTAAAGAAAATGTAATAGTACCCACCATGCAGATCACAACCTACCCATGCCTGGTGATCCTCCACAACTCATTATCCCACCTATAATTAAAAGGAGGGAGACAGAGTTCTTACATATCAATCACTCACTGAGTGTTTTAAAGCAGGAGCCCTATCAAGACTTGTTTATGCCTTGCTTAGCCACAAGGTGATCAGAGGGAAATAAGTGGATGTGTTGGGATGGGAAATGAAGGTAGGGGGCTGGGGAGAGTAGGGGGGAGGGTAGAACAGGTTGCAAACTAAAAGAATGGAGGGAAGGGAAAGAATGGAGACAAGCCAGGAGATAAAGACACAAGATACATGTGGTTGTGTTATGGACAAGCTCCAAAATAGCTATCACTGGGCAGAGAGAATGTGGCCTCCCTTTCCACCCTCTAGTTAGTTGACTACATAAACCTTGGGTTCAAGTCATGATCTTAATAATTTGCAGACCATTGATCTAAAAAAACTTAGTTGATTCACCAGAATATACCCTAAGAAAACATAAAAGTGAAACCTAATAAAGCTTACATGGGATTAAGAGTTGAAACTAGACAAAACTCACATGCGAAAATTAAGTCATTAGGAATATCAACTATTGTATTATTTGGAAATTTCCTCCTTAACTCCAGTCTATATTGAAGAACTGGCCCTTTTTCCTTGCCAAGGTAAACCCTTAAATGGACACCATTGACCCCATTCCCTATCTCCTCAAGTCAAGTGCTTCCAAAATCAATCAACTCTTCTTCTCTCTTGCACTGTCAAACTTTTCCTGCCTACTGGTCCCTTGCTACCTATAAATAAGATCAAGTCTCCCCCTTTTAAAAACACTCTAGAGGCCTTGCCATCCCCTGCTCAAGCTATCATTATATATATCATTTTCAAAAGGTCAAACTCAAAGAAAAAGCTGTCTACTTTCCTTGACTCTCTTCTCAATCTTTGCTATCTGGCTTCTGACCTTATCAACTCAATAAAACTTGCACCTTGCTCTTCTATTCCCCAGACGAGACATTCTATCTCATGTTTCTATGCTTTTGCCCAGGGGTCGGCAACCTTTTTGGCCGTGAGAGCCATAAACGCCACATTTTTTAAAATGTAATTTTGTGAGAGCCGTACAGTGCTCACAGTGCGCGATCCTGTAACAGCGCCTAAAAAAAAATTGACTTCATGGCTCAAGAGCCATACGTTGCCGACCCCTGCTTTTGCCCATGTCTAAAATATAACTCTATTTCTTAAAATCTGTTTCACTTTTGTCTTTGTATCTTCAGACCTTAACTCAGTCCCAAGCACAAAATAGTAGCTTGATAAATGCTTGTTGACTTACTGAATGGCATTTAATGTAAATTATTGTTCTCCTGAGCCCCTAATCCTAACCTAAATTTAGTCTTACATTCTTAAAAATGCCACCACACACTACCCACAGGAGAAATCATATTTTGATGACATAATTAACATACAGACTTTATCAATAATTTTTTAAATGTCATCAAAAATTATTTTGCTGGAAACAATTTTCAGAATGTCTATTTCTTTGTGTTTATTAAAGTTTATGATAAATTTATTTTAAAAGGAAATATTAATTTTAAGATCAATTTTAAAAGCAGGCTATAAAAAATGAAATATTTCCTAAATATGGAGGCTAAATTCAAAAGAGAAAGAAGTACTTGAATTCCAATCCTTAATGTAGCAGTAAATTCAACTAGACCTCTCCAAAAATCTGGCTATGTCATTTTTAACTTGTTTAGAGACTGCAACATAGAAAAGCAATATTTTGTAAAAAAAAAACACAGATGACACTTGCAGATTCTACATATAATTTTGTTCCCAAACACTATTTATTCACCCAGTGTTCACACACACACTTAAAGAGTAGGAAAAAAAACAAGTTACTGTGCACCACAAAATGAAAACAAATGTCTTGAAACCATCTACCAAAAGAAAATTGATAGGTGTACCTATACATCACCTAGTAATGAATGGAGAAAGAAGATACATATAAGCAAATGTACTTATATTTCACATGAATGATCCAAAACATAAACAAGGACACGGCTAGATCAAACAAGAATTCCATCAGTCTCTCAGAATAATGTTTGACAGCCAAAAATTCAGCTGAAGCCACCAGTCAAACTGCAACCAACTGAATGTCACCAATATATCACCGAGACACAAAGGTCTCTTTTTAGAAATTATACAATGTGCAATAGGAAAAAAGTGAACAAAGCAGAAAATTATCAGAGATAAGAATAACATTTACTTACAATGCGTGACTCCAGCCAGAGTTTGGTAGAAAGTAGGGGTATCACTGTCATCAGTGAGAGTAACATAAACACCTCCAGATAGTAGCCATCGGGAAAAAGTGAAAGCATCTTTATTTTGTAGTAGCCAGTTTCTAAACTTCTCATAGTTGACTTTTTCACCCTGGAATAAAAATAGGAATAAGCAGACCAAGGAGAAAAATTCTTAAACTACAGAATATATATTTTTACTCTTCCAAAATAAAAAAAAAAAATTGGCTTCAAGCCCAGAATAATCTCTCTTTTGTGCATCAACTAATGTTAGACAGGAATCAGCCTAATGTTATCAGTAGCACTTAGCACCCAAATTCACAGTCTAGTAATAACATCTTAGATAACAGTAAAATAAATTTGCTTATTCTATTCCATATGCTTAGAATACTTTCTATTCTCCTCTCCTCTACTCTCTTACTCCTATTCTACTGTTCTTTAGGAAGGTAGTAATCTAATGAAATGCTACCTCTCCCACAATGACTTGATTTTTCAAATTGTTAATGACTCTTTCTACAACCACATTTCATGTTTTTTATTTTTGACCTAATAAATACTTTTAAATATTATAATTATATGTCTATATATCATATTCTCTTGCCAAAGTTCCAGGAGGAACAATATATGAACTGTATCCCAAGCCTAGTTCTCTGAAAAATTTCTGGAATTAAACTGAATTCTGCATATTCAAATGATCAATTATACATGTATTTATTAAGCAACTACAATGTGCAAGATTCTGTAAGAACTTTTCTTTAAAAGAATTTTATTCTCATAGTAACTAAAGTGAGTTCTCAACTTACTCATAGGTTGTATTTCAAAAATTAACTTACATATTGGTATTCTGCGCCATTTTTAATGCAGAGAAAAATGCAATAAATGAAGAATAGAATCCTTATTTGAAAAGAGTGGGAAAAATTAAGACCTGCAATATTGGGGTACATACACTAATCAAAAATCCATTGAAATTTTTTCCTTTAAAAAGGTTATCTTTTGTCTTAACATTATATTTCTATTTGAATATAAAAGTCAACTTCAGTAGTGAAAAAGTTAGCAGTGTATGTAATTTTATCTACCTACCAGATTCCATGAGAGCAGAAAGTGTTATATATTGAATTTATTTTCTCCTACACATGTAACACAATCCCTTTACAAAGCAGTCACTCAAATTATTTCTGAGTTCAAATGGAAAGATTTTTTATTAATAATTCAAGTCTTCTTAAACTAGATGATTGTCTAAAAACATTGAAAATGCTTTGAAAAACATGAGTTTGCAATAAGCATTTATTAAACACCTAGCTAACCACTAGGGATACAAATTTTTAAAAAGATAGTCCTTGCCCTCAAGGAACTTACAATCTTCTTATTGTTATTATATAAAAATCATAGGGGGCATCTGGGTAGCTCAGTGGAGTGAGAGTCAGGCCTAGAGACAGAAGGTCCTAGGTTCAAACCCGGCCTCAGCCACTTCCCAGCTGTGTGACCCTGGGCAAGTCACTTGACCCCCACTGCCCACCCTTACCAATCTTCTACCTATGAGACAATACACCAAAGTACAAGGGTTAAAAATTAAAAAAAAAAAAAATTTAAAAAAAAAAATCATAGGATAAAGGAATTAAAAACTGAAGATGATGGGACTAAGTATCTTTAGTCATCTTAAAATATGGATATCTCTATAACTACTTCAAAGATTAAACAAAGTGCTGAGTTTTAAAGCTCTTCATTAGCTAACCACTTTCTACCTTTTAAGGTTTTTCACTTTACTCCCCTCTCCATGTATTCTATGATCCAAAGACAAAGACCTCTTTGCTGTTCCTTACACAAGATACTTCATCCCTGACCCTGTGCCATTTTTTGTCTTAGAACTGATACTAAGTACTTAAAATTGATACTAAGTTCCAAGGCAGAACAACAGAAAGGGAGGCAATTAAGGTTAAATGACTTGCCCAGGGTCACAGCTAGTTTTTTAGAACACCTTTGAACTCAGGACCTCCCATCACCAGGCCTGGCTCTCTCTCCACTGGGTCTCCCAGCTATCCAACCCTGTGCATTTTTACTGGCTGTCCCTTGGAACTGAAATTCTCTTCCCCAGTCATTCTGTATATTCTTTTTTATGTAATTATTTGCATGTATCCCCCACCACTCCCTCTGACACCCTCAACAGACTGAGCTCCCTGAGGGCAGTGTCAGAATTTACCTTTCTTTACATTCTTGGCAGAGTGACTGCCACATTGTATGCAATAAATACTTGTATAATTCACTTCACTTTACACATGAAGAAAATGAAGCCTGAAGAATAAATGATTGGCCCAAGAATAAGTGGCAAGAAGATGGTAGAAACTTTATATTTTAAATACATGAGATGATAAAGCTAGATTTCCCTAGGCACTTTGATAACCAAGATATAAACTTTATACAAAATGAAAAACTGCACAAGGAAAATATTTATAATTACCATGATGTCAAAAATCAGAAAAATAACATCTTTTAAAAGGATTGGGGGAGGGGGGGGCAGCTGGGTAGCTCAGTGGATTGAGAGTCAGGCCTAGACACGGGAGGTCATAGGTTCAAATCTGGCCTCAGACACTTCCCAGCTGTGTGACCCTGGGCAAGTCATTTGACCCCTGTTGCCCACCCTTACCACTCTTCTACCAAGGAGCCAATACACAGAAGTTAAGGGTTTAAAAAAAAAAAAAAAAGGACTGTGTGGTGCTTATTCCTCAATGTTCTAGAGAGTTACCTTAGAACTGTATCTTTCCTTTAAAACTAAAATTCCTCTCCCCCCAACTGCCTATTTCTGTGGAGGTCACAACTATTCTTCCATATATCCAAAATATAAATCTAGGAATCATCCTTGCCTCTTCACTCTAAACTCATCTCTTATATGCAAAACAATAGCAGAATGGTATAAATTCTAGCTCCACAATATCTTTCAAAGTCATAACCTTATTTCCATTCACATGGCTACCACCATAGTTCAAGCCTTGATTTTCTTTAGCTTGGGAAATTACAGAGGCTTCCCTCCTCCCATTGTTCTATTCTTTCCCATCTATCCTTCAGACAGCTTCCAAATTGATATTCCTAAAGCATAGGTCTGATCTTATTCTAATACTAAAGAAATTACTGAAATTCCTTAGTATCTTTAATATAAATTGCCAATTCCTCAGTTTGGCACTTGAGGCTCTGCACAAACTGCATGGGATGCAACAAAGTGGTTCTAAGGGTAGAGTGCTGAACCTGGGTGGAGTCAAAAAGCCCCAAGATCAAAGTTTGCCTCGGACACTTTAACTATCTGTGTGACTGAACAAGTCCAATAATTTTTTTGCCTCAATTTCATTATCTGGAAAAGGGACTAAAAATAGCACCTATGTTACAGGGTTGGTTTAAAGATCAAATGACATATTTGTAAAGCACTTAGCAGAATACCAGGCATATAATTAATAAATATATGTTCCCTTCTCCATTTCCCCCACAATAGACCTTCAGCCCACCTATTCCCTCCCCATTTCTCTTCCCATCATATGCACATTGTGGTACAGTGAAGCTGAACCACTATTATTCTGCATATGCCTTCTCTGTGCAACTGTATAAGGTACAATATGATTTCCCTATTCACTTCTATCTCTTGGAACTCTCAGGGGTCCCTCCAAAAATTAGCTCAAGTGCTACAATCTACAAAGTGAAGAACTTTAAGTGTTGTTAGTGATTCTCCAAAACTAAAATGTACAAACTGTGTGTGCACATTCTGTTCTACTCCAGTTGTTCTGGGCAGGGATTATTTTCCCTCTTATTTTTGTATCCATAGAACATAGCACAGTGCTTGACACATATAGCAGGTGCTTAACAAATTTTTATTCATTTCAATTTAACAAACATTTATTATTTTTACATTTTGAATTCAATTTTTTAAGATATTTTATATTTTTCATTAGCCAAAATCTACCTTCTTATTCTCTTAATCTAATACCAGCTCCCAAGTGAGAACACAAGGAAAACTGAAGACAGATTGTCAATCAAAATAAATTTATACATTGGTCATGTTGGAAAATTTTTTTTCCTATTCTGCATTCAGAATCCTTTACTTCTCTGCCAGGAAGTATATAGCACTTTTCCTCATTAATGCTCTGGATTGATCATTACAATGCTAAGAGTTCAGCACAATAGAATTGCATCACATTTCTATTCCATAACTTGTTCATCCATTCCTCAACTTACATACAACCCCTTAGCTTCCCTTTCTTTGCTTGAAGAGAGCAAAAAATATTTCTGTACATACTTATCACTTGTTTTGTTTAGGATTAATCCCTATTTTAATCTAACTTCCTCTGATTCCCTTTACCATACTATTTCTCTCTTGACCGAGAGGTAATTCCACACTGAATTCAATTATGATCCTTCTTTGGCCAGTTTAGATGAGAATGAGGTTGAATCATCATCACTTATCCCTTCACTCCCTCCTCTGTGTAAAAATGTCTACTTGTGCACCCTGATTATGTGAGAAAAGGCAGCTAGGTGGAATAAATCCACAGAGTTCTACTCCTCGGGTTACAGAGATCTGAATTCAAATCCAGCCTAAGACAATAAGTCACTTATTGTTTGTTTCAATTTCTTCAACTGTAAACTGGGGTTAATAACATCATGTAACTCCCAGGCTTATCTTTAGGATCAAATGAGATATTTTTAAAGTGCTAAGCAGTGCCAAGCACATCCTAGGTACTATATAATACTTATTCCCTCCCTCTTTTCTCCTAACATTCCTTGTCCCATCTTTCCAATCTTTTATTTTATTAGCAAGATAATAAAATAAGTGCCAGGTCTTATTTGACTCCTTCTATATGATCCATAATTTTGTATCATTGTTAGTCATGTTTAACAATTTATGTTTTTCTTCACTTCTATGTTTTAACTTCAAAGATTTCACACAGGTATGATCTTTTCCACTATTTCCTTTCAGATCCACTTCCCCAGCATTACTTAGCATTGCTAAGTAACTTATTCTTGAAGGTAAGACATACTGACTTCTGCATTCTAGAATACTATATACCACGTTTTCCTCTCCTTTAGAGTGATGGCTGATATCTCACCTGTGATCCTGACTACAACTTGCTACTTTAATTCTTTCAGGCAGTCTGAAGTATTTGCTCTTTGACACCACTCACAGTTCATCCTTTATTCAGCTACCAAAGCGATTTTCTTAAAATGCAGGTCCAGACACATCACTCCCTGAATATTCAACAAACCCTACTCAACTAAAGTCCAATGGCTCCCTATTAATTCCAGAAACAAATATAAAATGCCCTATTTAGCACTTAAAGCTATTCAGCATCTGGTCATTCCCACCTTCACCTTAGTTCTCACCCATATATTCTTCAAGCCCAGAAACACTAGCTGTTTCCACAAACAAGGTATTTTATCTTTCAGCTACAGTCATTTTTTCCTGGCTGTCTCTCATACCTGGACTACTCTTGCACTTCATCTCTGCCTCCTGAATTTCATGGCTTCTTCCAGGTTCCAACTAAAATATCAAATTTTACAAGAAACCTTTCTCAAACCCTCTTATTTCTAAGCAACTTCCCATTCTTAATTATTTCCTATTCATAGCTTACTTACACATAATTGCTTATAATTTCCCCTATTAGATCATAAGCTCCTTAAGGGCAGGGACTATCTTTCCCTCTCTTTTACTGACTGAGCTTAACAAAGTAGCTGCTGCATAATAGACACTTACTTAATAAATGTTTACTGACTGAAGGACTACCTTCAGACTTATTTAAATTGGAATCTGTATTTCCAAGCAGAAGATTTAGGCTGGTTGTATTCCTGCTTCCTTGAGATACTGAATGTTGTTTAATTCAATGATCTCAGTAACAGGAGACTTGCAAGCTTTCAGTACTCCCAAAGTAGTCTAAAGCAGGCAAAGTTTTATTGGTACACATCCTCATTTGAGCAACAAGAGAATATTGCTAGTCGCATCCCCTATGCACCAGCTAGAAAGCTTTACTGGTGCATTAAAAAAAGGCAGAATTGGAGATCCCATTTTGCTCTACAATTCCTGCTCTGGTTATTCCCCTGCAGGCCACGCTAGATGCTAGAAATGAGAACCTGCTCTACACCTGGGATCTAGGCCACAATGCTGTGGCAGATTTCTGAATTTCCTTCTTTCTTGTTACACTAGCCAGAGCCTTCCTAACTAGCAAAACAACCATGCCCTAATCTGCCCTGGATCTGTGACTTGCAGCCGAGGAGTGGGTAACAACACTGCTAGTTCACAGCTGTCCCCATCACAGTGTCCCAGGTCTGAGTCTTCTGGTTCCCTGGTATGGTGATGCATAGCTTCTTCCTGGATGTTGAAGTGCTTATGAAGATTGCACCTGGATCAACAATTTCCACTATTTGCAGACCTTCCTATCTGTTTCCCTTATATGGAACAAGCCTGGGCAAATGATTCTCTGTGACTTGAATTTTTCCCATCAGAATTTGGTACATTTTCTACTTATGTGGAAGGGAACTCTTCAATGTCCTTCCTATCATTCTGTCACCTGTAACATTTATTAATTGAATTCAACTGCCAAACTACTAAATTTCAGACTATTTTTCCAAGGAAAAAACTTCTGCCCCCATGCTTGGACCATGTTTCCTCCTCACTTATGCATCCTAGTTTCCTTCAAATCTCATCTAAACTCCCACTTTTCCAAAGAAAATTTCCTAGTCCTCCTTATTTTTAGTGTTTTCTGAGATTACCCTCAAAATATCCTCTATGTATCTTGTTTGTAGATATTAGTTTGCCTTCTATTGCCTCCATTGTATCATGAGATTCTTGAGAGCAAGGATTCATTTTTGCCTGCCTTTGTATACCCAAATGCTTAGCACAACACCTAGCATGCAATAAGGCCATTAACAAATGCTAGTTAACAGACTGATTGGGGGAAGCTGGGTAGCTCAGTGGATTGAGAGGCAGGCCTAGAGCCGGGAGGTCCTAGGTTCAAATCTGCCTCAGACACTTCCCAGCTCTGTGATCCTGGGAAAGTCACTTAACCTCTATTGCCTAGCGCTTACCACTCTTCTGCATTGGAGCCAATACACAGTATTGACTCCAAGACGGAAGGTAAGGGTTTAAAAAAAAAAAAAAAGACTGACCAAATAGAAAATCTAAGCTAAGTTGGAAGAAAAACCACTGGAAGTACCAGAACTATATATCAACTAAGAGTACAGAACATTACTTAACAGTAGCTATGCCTCATTTCAGATGACATATGCAACTATATTTCTTAGGTGCTAAGAGCAAAATCACAATGTCCATGGTTCAGAAACTATCTAGAATGATAATACTTTTTGTCGTTCCCTGGATAGAATGTTCTCTAAAATTCTGAAATAGGTATTCACTGATCTATTAAGAAGAATCTCATACCCAATGAAAAACTATAAATCTTGACATTATTTTTCACAATATTTTTAAAAGCTTTCAAAATATTATCACTTTTCAATTTGTGCATTTGGATCTCATCCATTTCAAATTCAAATTTCATGTCCTCTCCTTGTCTCCTCCGTAATTCAGTTATATTATTTGAAAAATAAATAATTTTGTTAGTCACTTAGAAAATGAAGTAAAGTGGTAATAAAATGAAATTTCATTGCAAAACAAGAATTCTACTTAGAAAACTAATTTTTTAATTTTTGAGTCTCTACAGGAAGCTACAGAAAAAATATTACTCTGAAGTGATTTAAAATCTGAACAAAAGGGTAGCAGAAGAACTTTTGTCTCTGTGATTCCTTCCTCACTTCTTTTACTGTCCCCCTCAATATAACTTTTCTTGTACCCAAATATTTGGGATCACCTCCCTTCTTCACAACATATGACACTCTCCTCAAATAGCTTCCTACCAAATGAACTTCTCCTACACTCCACTTTGTCAAAATATTTACTTCTTTTTATTCTGGATGACCGGGGCCTTTTAGGCTGGTTTATTCATCTGATAACAGAATCTTCATTTCAGCACAATTTGTGCTAAAAGTTAACACTGCTAATAACAATCATTTCCCAACTGGGTTCTGTCCTGAACATCATCATAGTTTCCTAAAATAAGTCATCATCCTTCAAGACCACATCAACTTTGAAACTGATACCTCCTCAGTACTCCCTGCCCCTATCCCAACACCCTCAGATTAGAAAGGATGAAGAATGGACAGCTGAGCTCCTCCTAGATCCTTCATTTAAGAAGGGCACCCAAGGCAGCCATATCACTATATTCCACTTGCAGGGTTTCTGGATTTAGTTAAGCACCCAGAAGTCATGCTATCTTCCCCATCACCAAACTTCTTTAATGTGTCCTTTAGTTCTAAATATTTATTGTGTTCATCAATCAGATTATAAACTCCTTAAAAGCTATTTGACATCTTTCTTTAAATCCTCAGAGATTACCAAACTGCCTGGCACATAGTAGGTACATAATAAATTTTCAGTCACCAACTATAAAAGCTTGCTTTTATTCGTTTTTTGGAGGGGAGGGGGGATGTATGGTAGAACTTTATATGCCGTTGATCATTAATGACTATACAACTTTTATCATTATTTCCCCATTATTTAGATTCATGCCAGAGTTACTAGGTAACATAATGAATTAACTCTGAAAAATGCCTCTCTTTCTAACCCCATTTATTTCCAAAACTTTCTACCAAAAGCACTTCTAAATTGTTCATTCTAAGATGGAGAAGTATAGGCTAGGATACAGTTGAACTCTCCCAACATTCTTGTTCAAACAATTTTAAAATAACACTTCAAATCAAAATTTGGAGTGGCAGACCCAACAAAATGTCAGAGGGAGACATTTTTCCACCCTAAGACATATTAGAAGGTCAGCAGGAAAGGTTTGTAACACCAGCGTGGGTATCTATCTGGAATTTAATAGAAGTATCACTGATAGGGTTTGAAGGTGGTCCCAATAGCAGCAACAACACTTTCAGGAAATTTCAACCCAGTAACTGCAAGGGAGTTAAAAAAAAAAAAAAAACAGTCAAAAAGAAATAACTGGGAATTTCTTCCTGCCATGAGGTACAGGTGGCCCAGTAACAATTCTGGGTCACAGCTTCAGGAAAAAGAGGAATATCTATATGATTGGCCACAAGGGAGCAGTTTTAGGATCAAGAGGCAGGCTAGCACTTACTGCTACAAGACAGCAGGGATCTTTCCTGGGTAAAAACCAGAATATATATCAGGAGAGTAGGGACTGCAACTCTCCCAGAATAACATCACCTGGGAAGCACAAACACTTGCAGATCACCTGAACTAGCTCTTAAAAGAGCAGTACAAAAAAAAGTATAAAGCGTGGCACAGTATTGATTCTAAGACAGAAGGTAAGGGGGAGGCAGAAGGGGAAAAGGAAAAAGAAGAAGAATTGGCCTAATGATAAGAGTTATAAAAGAGGGCAGCTGTGTAGCTCAGTGGATTGAGAGCCAAGCCTAGAGAACGCAGGTCCTAGGTTCAAATCTGGCCTCAGAAACTTCCTAGTTGTATGACCCTGGACAAGTCACTTAACCCCCATAGCCTAGCCCCTACCACTCTTCTGCCTTGGAGCCAATACACAGTATTGACTCCAAGACAGAAGGTAAGGGTTTATATGTTTAAAAAAAAAAAAGTTATAAAAATTCACTGAAGAAAAAAACTACTCAAAAGGTAGTATAGGTCAAATAGAAAAGTAGATACAAAAGCTCACTAAAAAAATAATTCTTTAAATATTAGATTTGAGCACTGGAAGCTAATGGCTCCATGAAAACAATAAAACAAAGTTAAAAGAGTGAACAAATAAAAGAAAGTGTGAAACAACTCATTGGGGAAAAAACTGACCTGGAAAACAGGTTGAAGAGAGATAATTTAAGAATTATTTAATTACCTGAGGTAAGATTTAAAAAAAAAAGCCTAGATATCATCTATTAGAAGTTATCAAGGAAAACTGCTCAAAAAGGATAAAATAGTAACAGAAAGAATCCATCCATCCATCACTTCCTGAACCCAAAATAAAAACTCCCAGGAATATTTTAGCCAAATTCCAGAAATCCCAAGTCAAGGAGAAAATACTGCAAGCAACCAGAAAGAAACAGTTCAAATACTATGGAGCCATAATCAGGTTCACACAGAATTTATGGAGGGCTTGGAACGTGATATTCCAAAGGGCAAAGGAGGCTAGGAATTACAACCCGAAATTAAACTATCTAGCAAATATGAGTATACTTCAGGGGGGAAAAATAGAGATTTAATGAAAAAAGAGGACTTTCAAGCATTCCTTTTGAAAGACCAAAGCTAAATAGAAATAGTCTGACATTCAAACATAAGACTCAAGAGCTTTGAACATATATAGGTAAACAGGAAAGAGTAATCATAAGGGACTCAATGGAATTAAAATTTCTTTTGTAAGAAGGAAATATATATATATATATGTTTAAGGTGTGGTCACCAGGAATCAATCAGATCTAGATTGATTCCATAATTAAAATAGACCCAAGTCAGGATGGTTTTTATGGTAGTTTATTTACAATTAGAAAGGTTGAAGATAGGGAAAGAAAGGGGAAAAAACTCTGGTCTGGACCAATAGAAGCCCGGACCAGGAGAGAATTAAAAGATTAATTAAATTAGGCTACTAGCCACAAGGCCTTAACAATTAGTGAGGCAAAGAAGCCTCCTTGAGGTAGAGACTCAAGGTAGGCAAAAGGAAGTCAGCCTAACTTACGTGACAATTCAGAGGGGAAGCTGCCTGAGGTCTCAGCAGAGTACCTTCAGCACCAAGTTCAAAGCACAAACTGTCTCAAAAGGAAGTTACCATCATATTTGAAGGACAGCAGCTTTTGTCACTTCCTGGAGGTCCACCTCTAATTCAAATGGACAAATGGCAGCTTCAACACTGTTTTGGACCCTTATTCTTGATTTGTTACTTATTGTCACATGTGGGCAATTCATCTCCCTTCCCTACTAAAGGAGGTGGGGGTGACATTATCTCTGGTGGTTAGAGCTTTAACTATGAATGGGCTTGAGCTAATTCCATTTACACAGTTTACATGCCTATATGGGAAGATAATATGGTAACTTCTACAAGTTTATTTCTATGTCTGTATCCTAGCTACATTTTCACATAGAAAAAAATGTTACAAAAGATGTCTAGGTTCCTCAGTCAGACCATAATTTAATACATAAAATCAATGAATATAGTAGAAATAGTAGCACCAGGTACCAATACTCTATGAATTCTAAACTTCAATTTCCAAGTCTCTTTAAGCCTAACAGTGAAAAAAAAGGCAAAGCAGTTAAGACAACTTCTGTATTTTTGGTCAGGGAGATTTCTAACAGTAAGGATGGGGAGCAGCCTTTTTATTTTTATAGTTAGCTTACAAATTATCTAACAATTCCTGGGCCAAGAGTGCCTGTAGTTGTAGCTTATTACTCACACCTGAAACAACAAGAGAATAAGTAGTTCAAAATCTGTTAAGAGTGTGTTTAAATTAAAAGAAAAAAAATTTTAAATACCTCTGAAAAACACCTCCTAAGGGTATCTGGGACTTTTCCATCCACGACATGGAGCATCCTTTCCATTTCTTCCCGTACAACATAACTCCCAGATTCATTTGAAAAAAGACTAAAAATGTCTAAAAGAATTTTAAAAAACACACCAGAAGAAATTAAAATCATTGACTATAACAGAACCAAACCTAAATGTTAATTTAGAAATATATTTTTACTGCAAGATTTTCTGAACTATAGCTAGTTCTTCCAACTTCACTCTATCTTTCATTTGACTATTGTTACAGCTTAACTGGAATTTTTAATAACTAATATTTTTATTCTTTGTTGAAACTGCTGAGCATATAGAACAATTATACTCCAGATAAAAAGAAAAGTATATGTTAAAAATGGCAACCAAGAAATGTTACTGAAACCTGGTTAAGATATATTATATACTTCCTTTAAACTTGGTGGGTGAAAAATTTGGCATATATTTCTACTCAATTGAACATCTTCCCCTACATTAGAAAGAAAAAAGATCTGAGCTCTTCTCTACACTGCTCCAATTTAGATGTAAATCATGCAAAAGATTTCAAACAACAATTGGGGACTAAAGATAAAGCAGCAAAAAATTTACTAAAAAGAATGAAAACCTAACTAAATATTTTAGCTTCTGGCTTTGTTATGACAACCATCAGAACTGTAAGAGCTGTAAGTAAAATTGTTCTACATGCATATGTAGATTTTAATGCTATACTCACATTTTGCTTTCTCTTCATCTCTGCCTCTTGTGAGGAGGACAAGTCCTACTATCAAATTATTGAAATGTAGCCCTTTGGATGTTCCACCAAATGAACAGTAGATCACCTAGGAGAAACAAAAGAAAAGGATCAGTTTGGTGCTGAAACAATAAAGCAAGATACAGAAAAAGCAGGGTAAGAACATAAACAATTATTTGGGAGTTTCCGTCTGGTCATTTTCAAGTTTGAGTAATAGACAAATATTCATTTTCAAAATGATATTGCAGAAAATCTGCTGTATTTTGAAAAGACTTCTACTATACTACTCATTTTTTTTCTTTTCCAATTGTGAAACAGGTTCAAGAACACAATGCATCTATCCTATAAGTATGGCTAGCTCATCTCCCTACTGCCGAGAAAAGTGGCACAGCAGATAGCATGTGGGACCTGGAGACAGGAAGACCTCGGTTCTAATGCAGCCCCAAGTACCTACTAGGTGTGTGACCTGGGCAAATTACTGAACCTCTGTCTATCTCAAGTCTCCTCACCTGAAAATGGGGGTTAGTGACAGCATCAATTATGAATTGGTCCAATTGTGTGGGAGGGAAATTGGAATTATGTATCAAGTCACTAAATTGTTCATATTCTTTGATCCAGTAAGCTCATTGTTGGGAATAGTGGCCAGGGGGGGGGGGGGAGGGGGGGGAAAGGAGGGTGGCGGCCTCGAA
>NC_058133.1:173062536-173196369 GCF_016433145.1 Gracilinanus agilis
GGGGGGGGGGGGGGGGGGGGGGGAAGGAGGGTGGCGGCCTCGAATCAAAGTATGTGGACCTTTACAATAAAGATAATTACAATCATGTAAATCAACAAAACACTAAAGGGTAGTCAAATTTTTATTAATAATAACTGACTAATTACAGGGCAAAAAATCCTAATCATTAATCCCACCTCCTCTTTTTCAGACTAGAAGTTTGGAACTGAGGCCATGAAATATGGAATACATTGGCAAGATATGGTCAAATACTATATAATATTTTTCTTAGTATCAAGAAAGGATCCAAAGAGTGTTGAGAGGTGCAAAAGAAAAATGTTTAAGAAGAAATAAATGACATATAAAAATAAAATACATCAATAAACTTATTTTTTAAAAAGAAAAATAATATATTAATGGAGATTCTATGTCTAGCATCTTTTAGACTTTCTTTTTGAAGAATGATATAAATAGGCAAAAGACTTCTATGTAGTTTACAAGCCTTTGGTCTTCTGATTCTTATTCCTAAACTATATTTCCTAACATATATTTACTGTTCCCTCCATAAGTATTTCTGTACTTATATCCATAAATAATAAGTATGTGTTGATTTAATATAGAACATATTTTTCAGTTCTCATTTGAATTTCCTTACCTGCTCCTCCTCTGCAACATATTAGAAAATAAACTTTTATTTTAATTCAAAGTATGCATATTGTAAAAGCTTATAATCAATAATGCAATACTGGATGATGAAGTGTCCCGTGAAATTATGATTTCCATTGACTAGATCCATGATAAAACCAACTATATCAACTCCTCTATTTGTTTCTCTAAGAAGAACCAGTGAGCAATTCTCCAATTTAGTTGCAGTCACCTTTCATTGATTTCATTTATTTTGAGAATGTCAAGATTAATATAATTTAGTTCCTTCAGTTCTTTATTAACTTGTTAGCCTCTACAATTATATGAACTGATGAAAAGTGAAGTGAGCAGAACCAGGAGAACATTGTACTCAGTAACAGCATCATTATATGATGATCAACTGTGAATAACTTAGCTGTCACCAGCAATACAATGAACCAAGATAACTCTAAAGGACTCAAGATAAAAAGTGTTATCCTCCACCAGAGAAAGACCTAATGGGGTCTAAATGCATATTGAAGCATATCATTTTTTACTATTTTCTTCATAAATTATTTTTAGTTCCTCTACAACATAATAAATATGGAATATATATTGCAAGATAGCGCATGTATAATCCATATAAAATTGCTTACCATCCCAAAGAAGAGGAATGAAGGGAGGGAGAGAATTTGGAACTCATACTAAAAATTGTTTTCATAAGTAATTGGGGAAAAACATTACTACAAAAATTATTATAGGTAATCTAAAATAGTATAACTCAGTACATTCTGCCTCCCTTACCATCATATTAAGAATGTTAATTATCCCTTCGCAGTTCCATGTTTAAGATTTCAACAACTACTATGATGGAGGAGAAATGGACTCAAAGGATTGAGAGCCGTTTAGTATCTTCCTTTGTTTCATGAATTGCCATGGCCAAACAATTTATCTCCAAGCAATTATTTTACTATTGATAAGCCTCTTTGTAATTAACTTAAGCAGGTCCTCAGAAAATGGGCCCTTTGTTGTATGGACTGTCTGAATTATGATTAAGCTGGGAAAAGCTTATATTCTGCTGGGTGACCTTAGAAGAACCAGAATCATCTGTAGTCTATAAGGAAGTATCACCAAAAAAAGATTCAATGGAGAATTTTTTTTTCTGTTGCATAGTTACCCTTAAATACAAAGAAATACAAGGTATAACTCTTTAGGTTTTTAGAAAGAACAAGCTATGATTCAGATTTTAAAAATAAAGAAAAATCATGTAGTTACAGAAAGTAAGAACATCAGTTACTAACCATAACACAACAGTCTCATAGATAATAGAGTGCGTATGCCACAGACTCATGCACCAGTCTTGCATGGTAAGAATAATAAGACTTGCATGGTAAAACTGCTAATGATAATATATATTTTTAGACAACAATTTCACATTATCTGGCTCCCCAGAGTCAATGATGAACTGGGAAAAAACTTACAAGGAAGATATTTCTTGACATAGTCTAACTTAAACAGAACACTAAAAGAAAACTAACTAGGATGACTATGCATTTTTGCACCCTACAGAAATTATAAGTACTTAACAATTTGAATAGAGAAAAAAAAAAAAGTTGAAAGCCATTTAAATTCCACTAAAGGAATTAAATTTAATAGGTGGAGAGCTGAATGAAGTCATTTAACCTAAATTCAAACCTGTGGTTCATCTTAAGCTTCGTTACCATGGGAAAATAATTTATCTGTGCCTTGGTTTCTCTAACTGTAAAAATCAAATTAGTGGGCAGCTGGGTTGCTCAGTGGATTGAGAGGCAGACCTAGAGACAGGAGGTCCTAGGTTCAAATCTGGCCTCAGACACTTCCTCACTGTGTGACCCTGGGCAAGTTACCTAACTCCCATTGCCATTCTTCTGCCTTGGAGCTAATACATAGTATTGACTCCAAAAGAGAAGGTAAGGGTTAAAAAAAAAATCAAATTAAACTCTATGAGTCTCTGAGGGATGCTTCAAGCAGAAAATGTGATAACAAGTTAAAATAAGTAGACATTTAAAAGGAGTATTACAAATCCAAAGTAAGATTCTAATAATAACTTTTATTACAGAAGAATGAAATAAAGTAAAGATCTAGAGACCAAATTAATCCCAGTTCAGTTACTGACTTCTTATGGGATCATGCACTCTCCCTTTCTGGGATTCAGTTTTCAAAGTTACAAAATTAGGAGATTGAACCAGATTGCCAAATAAAAATAGGATCTCAAGAGTCAGAACAGAGAGTATCTAGGAAATGCTGATATCTAAACAAGAATCCCTTCAACAATAATACCTGACAAGAGATTATCCGGGGTTTTCCTGAAGGGTTCTAGTGAGGGGTGAGTCCATCACTTCTCAATAAGATGTGATGTACATTTGATACTTACGTGTGTGTAAATATAAAAACATAAAATCAAGCCTAAATCTATATATTTTTTCAATGTCCACATATTACTACTAATTCTTCTCTCTTGGGGTCAAACAATAAATCTAATCTTTTTTCTTTCTTTTTCTTTTTTTTGTAACCTTTACCTTCCATCTGTTATTATTAAAAATGATGAAGGCCAAGATTATAAGGGAGAATAGTATTTTAATAAAAGCCATGCTGATAAGAGATAAAATCATTAGACCACGAGCCTGTAAGTATTCAAACTCCTGCCTCAGCCATTTTACCTTTTTGTATCTTCCCGCACCCAGTAGCTAAAGCGAGAGGAAGTTCAAAGTCACTTCCCCCTATTTAAAACCGTCCCTCACCTTGAATACGTAATCCAAAACAGGAAACCCATTGGGGATAAGGGGAAATGTAGTTCCAAGTATCCCAAGTGATTTTGAATAATACATTACCCCCCTGAGATCCGTTGAAAAAGACTGGTCTTTTTCAGTGGATCTTAAACCAAAAGAAAAGAGGACAAAAGCTAGGCGCATTGACAAAAAGCCAATTTTGGGGCAGTCCCCCACTGGCATAAGAGTGTCCATTGAAAATAAATGCATTCAATTCGTTCAACCCCCATAGTTCAGATTAACTGCGCCCCAAAGTTCAAATTTGGGTCTTCATGATCCATTGAAGGCTCTTCAGGCATCTTTTGGTGCCGCCACCAAACAGGTTCAGTTGTCTGGATTCTGGGGAGATGGTACAATCCTTATCCTGAAATTACTCTCAAAGAATTTAAACTTTACATTATAGATTACAAAACATACATTTTCTTCTGAGAATTATACATTACCCCACTGAGATTACTCCTAAAGGAGTAAAAATTAACTTGCATTATAGATAATAATTCAGACATTATGATTATAAAAACTTAACACACACACTCCTGAGGAAGATTTTAAATAAACACATTATTCCCCTGAAAAGGTCAGCCAAGGATGCATGGCTGAGTGAGTCACGGGGGTGCATGAAATCAACTGGCAAAAGAAATAATAAAAAAAGAAAAAGAAAAAGAATAAAATTCAAAAAAAAAGGAGAAAAAAAATTAACTTGTGAATGAAATGTAAAATGTGCAAAAAATGTAAGGAAAATAAACTTATAACAGGGCTTTGAATCGAGGCCTAATTAAAGTGATTTAAGCAGTTTGCAAGTACCCATTCAGGGCCAGGACTACAGAAAAATTACCATTTTCTCTATATATAGAGAGAAATAAGGGAAATGCCTTTCTTTGATCTGATTTTTCCCTGCACCTTCTCAGGGAAATGAGCCATAAAATGATAGCCAATCTTAGGTGCTTCACTAGGAATTTAAGTTGAGGGGGACTGAGCCTCTAAGCGTTAGAAAAGCTGACTCCAAAACTCAAACCCCAGTTTCAAGCCCTTCAAGTATTGGCATAGAACTCCTGCAATTCATGACCTGTATGGCCTTCTGCCTGGGCAGATTCTCAGTCAGTCTCCATGGTCTTGTGGCTCGGCACTTCTCCTGGAATCAGACAGAGAGGCATTAAATCACAGTCCCATAGTCTCTTCAGGTATTTGCATTAAGCTTATATCACTGTAAAATAAAATAAAAAAAAAAATGAAAAAAAAAAAGGATAAATAATGATTATATATGTACTTCCAGTACAAGATGAGAAAAAGGAAAAATCAATTGCTCTCATTAAAAAAAGAATGTTTTAAAAATCAAATATATATATATATATAGCTCAGAACTAGTGAAAGGTTTTTTTTACTCAAAAATGAGATTTTCTATGAGTGTAATAGCAGATTCACAATGCACATTCAAATAGAGTACCCTAATTTCTAATAACACATTTTAAAACAATAAACAATGATGTTAAAAAAAATCATACTTGTTACAACTTGTAAACCTTGGCTAAGAGTTTCTCAACAAATTCTGTTACTGCTTCCATATAAAAATCTGATATTTAAAAAAAAAAACTTCTGGTCTAAATTATCCTCAAGGATTCTAGACCCTTCTGATAAAGAGGCTAAAACATAGACTAATATCAAAAAAAATATATGACAATAATTCTTCACAATAAAATATATAAAGCTTATCCTTTAAGACCACAATTCTTTAAAATAAATTCATAAAAACCTATCATTTATAAAGAAGGGTACTAGGTATCTAAAGTAAATTTTTGAAAGACCTCTCACAAGATTACAATTTAAATCTCAAGGCAGGCATCAAACTCTCCAAGGTTAAACACAATTATCAAGATAGAATAAAAACTTAAAAGACATGTGCTCCTATAAATCCGGTATACATAAGGCAATTTACAACTTTAAAAAATGTGTAAGATGTTCAAATGGTATGAGAACACAGCAATGCTTTGATTACAGTAAAAATGAAACCTGAAATAAATTAGGAAATATAATGTGAGTACCAGATATCAAGCTATACCGTCAAAAAAACCTCTTCTACCGGTTCTAATAGATTTTTCTCATTATTTGGGAGTTACAATAAAATCATAAACAGAATTAATCTAGCAGCCACAAACTTCATTAACTTAAAATGATTCAGTGCAACAGGAAAATCAAAGAAATAAACAAAATTAATTCACAAAAGTATCCGCAAAATGCAGTAAGATACAGTCTTTTTAAAACCCTGAGTTCTGAGGTTTTAAACTCCCCTTCTGGTCCCATTTAAAGTTCAAATTTCAGGGTCCATATAATCAGTCTCAGCTCTTAGTTCAAAGTTCTGAGCAGGTATGGGGTGAATTTCTTTTCCCCTGAGTTTGAGTTTAATAATCGCAAAAAAATTTGAATAGGCCATGAGCCCGATGAAGAGTAATCCCTAGTTCAAGGTTCAGACACTAGGGTCCAAGTGGGATCGTGGGTTCAGGGCTAGAGAAAAGCTTAGGTCAGTTTTTAGAAAAATACCCACGTGAAGAGCTTGTGGGGGGTGGGGGGGTGCCTAAATTAGGCCTTTAGAGAAATCACATGGAGGCTAGAATGCAGGCCATTACCAAGGGGTGGGGAGTGGGGGGGGGGACAATAATACTTCTCAAATCTCAAGCGGCAGCAACTGCAGCAGTCTCCAAATCAGGGCAGGGCTGTAGTGGAAGCCGTCAGCACTGTTGGGGGTTAGAACAGGACGAGCAGCACTAGCGAAGCAGGATCAGAGGCCAGCAGAAGAGGTCTGCTCTGGTGGGCTGGCAATTCGGCAGCGATCAGGGCAGGCAGGAACGTGAGGCAGTGGTCTATACCATCAGGCTCGAGATTCAGGATTAGGCAGAGAACAGAAGCGGAGGAAGGGAGGCCAGGTCATGAGCCAGGATGATCAGTGTCAGAGGACAGCAGGAAACCCAGCAGTCCATCAGTGTCCGTAAGGGCCACCAGGCCCAGGGCATTGAGCAAAATAATTCGCAGCCCAGCAGCAATTAAAACCATTGTCCCTCTTCCCTAAAAGGCAGCCTAGAGGCTGGGGAAAATAGGGAGAGGACTGGGCAAGGAAAAAAATCATTTCTGAGACTCTGGGTCCCAGAGCCGCATGGCTTCTTCTTAGACTATCTAAAAAATTTAGGGTCCGAACTTCAACCTTCTGGTTCGCCAAAATACTATGTATTGATTCCAAGGCAGGAGAGCAGTAAGGGCTAGACAATGGGGGTTAAGTGACTTGCCCAGGGTCACAAAGCTAAGAAGTATCTCAGCATGTAGTCTGACCAGAGGAGAACACAATGAGGCTCTTGTCTCCATAATCATAGGCAATGTGTCTTACTTTAATGACTCAACATCATATTGACATTTAGTGTTGCTATATCACTTTGCTGACTGACATTGATACTAAGGTCTCCTAAAATCCCCATATAGTTTTCACAAAACCTATTATCTTTATCTTCTCCATTATATACATGGGTTACAAAAACTCAGTTTAAGTATGTAGACTACATTTAATGCTAGGAAATTTAATCTAACCAGTTTCAGCCTACCATTTTATCTAACCTACCTATTATGTCAAGATCTTTTTAGATTCTTATTCTATTAAGCATATTAATTATCCCTCGCCAGTTCTGTGTATAAAATTTCATCAAGCATCAATCCCTTTAATCCTATGACATATGGGCTCAAGTCCTGATTCTAGTACCTACCAACAGTTGTGTGTGACTATAAGAAAATGATGCAACTCCTCTAACCTTAAAGCAATCTAACTCACAGAGTTCTAAAAGACAAAAGTATTTTCCAAATGGCAAATACAATATGCATGTTTCTATTACATGAGAGAGTTGGAAAGAAAATTGTAATCATTTCTATTTCATGGAAGACATTAACAGGGCAGCATGAAGTCAAGTAAAGTCAAGGCTAAAAGTGTCTATTAAGCACCTACGTGCCAAGAACTGTAATTAAGTATCAGTGATATAAAAAAGAGTGTGAAAAACAGTCTCTGCTCTCAAGGAGCTCATGGATGGTAGGAACAATATGAAAACAATTATATACAAAAAAAAGAGAGAGGATAAATTAGAGATGATCAACAGGAGAAGGTAGTAGTATTAATGGGGATCAAAAAAGGCTTCTTGCAGAAGATAGGACTAGCTGGGACTAAAAGAAAACATTAGAAATATTTATCTGCCCAGCTAACACAAATATCATCAGAATCATATGTACCTAGGTAATCTAGTGAATCTGGTAACTGGGCCTAGAGTCAGAAATACCCAAGTTCAAATCTGACCTCAGACACTTATTAGTGATGTGACCCTGTGTGAGTCATGTTGTTTTTAAAAATGATGAAGGCCGATATTAAAAGGGAAAATAGTATTTTAATAAAAGCCATGCTGATAGAGATAAATCATAAGACTACGGGCCTGTAAGAATTCAAACTGCCAATTCAGCCATTTTTCATTTCGTACCTTCACGTGCTCAGGTAGCCAAAAGAGACCACCTCTCCTGACACCAGGAGTCTTCTCCCCTCTCTTACATCATCACGCTTCCTGTCTGCCTCCATTTTTACAAGAGGAATCATGGGAAATGTAGTTTTCCAAAGTTCCCTAAAATGTCCACAGGAAGTTTGTCATATATCTACATATCTTAATGCTCAAATGAGCCCCAAATAGCTCTTAAATAGAGTCCCAGAAATTCTAAATAACACAGTCACAACTGTCTATCTCAGATTCCCAACCAGTAAAGAGGAGATATTAAAAATACCACCTATATTTTATGAGTACTGGGATGATAAAATGAAATACATGAAAAGCACATAAAAGAACTACATAAATACTCATTGTTATTAATAATTATTATGAAATAAGTTCATACATGCTAATGAGGAGAATGACAAATATCTGCAATATTTTTCCGAATGGATAGTCACATTTCACTTTTGCAATATAATCAAATAAAAGGAAACTAGAAGTGATGTGGTCAGTTAAATGATTTTCATACAAGACATTTATATATATTTCCAGTTTTATAGGAGTCCAGCTACACATTAATCTTGACATCACTTTAAGGGTGCTCAAAAAACTGACTCTAGTATTGCTTATGATTGATTTCTGTAACCTTGAGTTAAATTGATCCTCAAACTTGCCAAATTCCTAGCCCTTCCCTAAGGCTACATACCAGAAGACTGGTCAGTTATCTCAGTCTCCTTATTTTACCAATAACAATCAATTAACATATGTCCCAAGACCTTAGGCCTTATGGATTCCTGATCTAGGTGTAAGCTCTACCTATTGTTTTAGGTCCCAACAGTTTGATTACCTCATGGTGCCAATGTACCAGACCACTTGTCTTTTCTCTTCCCCCTATACAGTTGTAACCCCAATAAAAGAGCAGTATGTCAGTTAAGGGTTAAACTCTTTACCATCAAAGCTTCATCCCAGGAAGCTCTGAACCATGGAATCTCTTAACCATCAGAGCTTGCTCACTGTCTGACTACCTTATGTCAGAACTTTCTTTGTGTGTCTTCATTCTTGCCTTATGTTCTCTTTCCATTAGTCCTTAACCTGTAACCCATTTTCTCTCAGTCCCTGGTTCCCCTTTCTGAGTGTCCTACCCACCAGGAACCTTTGTGGAGCTGGCGGCTTCAAGTTTATATTCTTCCCAGGAGCTACAGAAGATTGTATATAAAATCAGTGCTTATGCCAAAATGTTCATTTATAACAGTTCTCTAGATAGGTCAATGTTCTAACAATGTCCTACAATTTTCTTACATTTAGTTTCAGAGAGTCACAGAAAAGACACCTAAGCTTTCTTTCAATTTCACTGCATGCTATGCCTGAATTTTTATAGAGTGATTTGGGGGGAGGGGGAACCAATATTTAGTATTGATTCCTTAGACAGAAGGTAAGATTTTTTAAAAAGTTTAAGATTCAAGTGTAAAAGAGCCCAAAGTAAAAAAATTAACATATAGTAAACATAATTTTTCCTTTAGTTATATGACAATTCAATTGGCTATCAAGCAGATAGAATTCAGGTAAACAGCAAGGGGAACTATAGTTACAAGTCAAACAATGAGGTTATCTTGAGAGAAGAGAATTTTGAGTAATGGCTAATGATAATTACCTATTAGGCTAGACAAAGCACTAGATATACAGCTCTTCTTATTTAAGTCCAATGTTTTTTACACTAGATGAATCTACTTTTTAAAAAGTAAATGCCTCCTGAGGTCTTGGGTTCAAATCTGGCCTCAGACACTTCTCAGCTATGTGACCCTGGGCAAGTCACTTGACCCCCATTGCCTACTCTTACCACTCTTCTGCCTTGGAGCCAATACACAGTATTGATTCCAAGACAGAAGGTAAGGGTTTAAAAAAAAAAAAGTAAATGCCTGGATTTATGTGCACCTGAAATGCAACTGGAAGAAATCTTAACATTCTATTTTCCATGATCCTCTAAAATGAATACTGGGAAATTTATAAGCATATTATACTAGCTGCCAGAACATTATATTATCTGAAATACTGTTCAAGTAGAAGTGAATAATTTGGCAAAAAATTCTATTCTATTCTTTAGTCAGTTCTACTACTTATTATAATTGTAGTAAAATCTGGATAGTAGATAAAATTCACATTTTGATTAAAACTGGTTTTAGAATTGGCAGGGAATCTCTTCCCGCTCAGTTGTAGTGCCTGTGCATATGGCTCTAAACAGCCACAACAGTCAGCCAAAATGGCATAATTCTGAAGTTCCATTTCCACAAAGACTGGAAAACAAGAGTTTCCACATGATTTAACCAGTCAGCCAAAGAGATAAGATGAAAAGCTCACCAAGTAAAAGCTCAGCAAATTGCCCATCCCTGTGAATCTTATCCTATTTCTGACAACAGAGAGATGCCCTACTGTTCTGATATCACAACAAAGTACATACTGATAGAGGATTAAGATTGGAAAAAAGAACAGTGGCTAGTGTCCATTAAAAAGTGGCATGGGTCATAATCATTTCAGTGGAGATCTATAGAATATCTCTAGGCAAATGTGTGACAACTAAAATAGTAGCATTCCAAACTCATCCTCTTCCCAAGGAAACTTTCTATACCTAAAAATAATTCTCCTAAACAATTCAAACAGGCAACACAGCTTTCAAAATAAGTTATACCCGTCAGAAATGTTTATAAGAAAAAGAAAGCTTATATCATGTTACAGAAGATGGAAGAATTTCAAGGCATCTGTTGGTCTGCAAGTGGTCTAAGCCAATGCTCATCTGTTCGAAATTAGAGCAAAAAGAGTGAAGGAAGCTATATAGATCAAGATGTGAAGAAGAAATAAGACAAGCCATTGAGAACATAAAATAAAATATAAAATTAAATTTTTAAAAATACCGTAATGAGTTCAGAAAAATAATCACGTATTTGATAATAGCTTAAATGTTTGTAGCACTTCACAATTTACGGTACATTTTTATCATAACAACCCCAAGAAATAAGGCAAGTATTATCCTCTTCATTTTACAGGTAAGAAAACTGAAAGTAATGAGGTGAAAAACCTAATTGTGGTGACATGAGTACTCAGAAAATTTAAAAATTTGGTCAGAATAAATTTAGATAGAATATGCTAGAACTTCTCTACTACTCTCAGGCTAATCTTATGGAAAGGTAGGAGAGGTATAGATTACTCCAAAATACAATTAGATGAATTCAGAACTATTCCAAGAGTAGTCAATCATTGCTTTCTGTTATTTGTAGTCCAATTCCTTAGCTTATATGGACTTTTTTTAGATGCTTTATTATTGGCTATTTTTCAAAGCTTTAAGTGATCTGCACTTTGGATAAGCATGCCATTTATGCCTTTATATCTAGGCCATTGATAAAAATCTAATGCAATCCAGGACCAAGTACTAATCTCAAGGTCATTCTATTAGAAACATGGAATCATTAATGCCACACTGCCAACTTCACCTCCAATAGTAGCTTATATCTACTTTATATATGTCTTAAATTGTACATATTTAAATGTACATGTCGTCAAACCTGGTTAGGGTAAGGTGCTTGACTGAGGACAGGGACTTTCATTTTCCTTGTATTCTCACTGCCTGGCACAATGCCTGAAACATAAGAGCCATTTAATAAGAACCTGACAAACAACCTTCTGTGATAATCACTGAAAATCATTTTAGGGTCTTTTCCAGGGTCACTGTAGAGCCAGTTTTCATACAAAGAACAGTTTCCCAACATTCTAAACCAATAAAAGCAAATTTTTATTACCTTCTATCTAGAGTTGGACCAATTTCACTGTCATCTCCCACAGATCAAACATTTCCAATAGTAAATTCTTTAAAGTAAGAAATAATGAATACCATATTCATTCTCTGAAAGACATGATGAAAAAAATGCACCTACATTTTACCAATCTTATTTCTCCTTCCCTGCACCTAATTTCCATTTCAGACTTCTATTCTACCACTAGAAAATCTATGCCTACTATAAACCAAGAAATATCTTAGGGAATAGTAAAAGCAGATCAGACAAAGCTCCCCTAAGTAATTAATACCTTTAATGGAATAGCAGGTAAATTATATATGTATATACATATATATGTGTGTGTCTAAATATATATACACACATATATGTGTACATATAATGTATGCATGGATATATGTATACATGTGATAAAAATACATATTCATCAAAGCAAGGTTAAGTCAGAAAAAAAAAAAAGAATGAAAGCTTTACTGAAAATGTGACACAAAAAGTTAATTTCCTCTGAGGTTATGCAGTCTGTTTATCATCATCAAAGGAAAAGCAAAAAGGGGGCAGCTGGGTGGTTCACTGAATTGAGAGCCAAACCCAGAGACAGGAGGTCCTAGGTTCAAATCTGGCCTCAGACACTTCCTTGCTGTGTGACCCTGAGTAAGTCACCTGACCCCCCCCCTATTGCCTAGCCCTTACCACTCTTCTGCCTTAGAACCAATCCAAAGTATTGATTCTAAGACAGAAGGTAAGGGTTTTAAAAAAAATAATAAAATATATTCCCATCCTCAAATGTGATGAGATAGTTTTTTCATAATAATTTATTCCTGAATAACAAAAGCCCCTTTTAACATCTGTTCACATAACATTTTAAAAACTTTGCTTGGGGCAGCTGGGTAGCTCAGTGGAGTGAGAGTCAGGCCTAGAGACAGGAGGTCCTAGGTTCAAACCCGGCCTCAGCCACTTCCCAGCTGTGTGACCCTGGGCAAGTCACTTGACTCCCATTGCCCACCCTTACCAATCTTCCACCTATGAGACAATACACCGAAGTACAAGGGTTTAAAAAAAAAAAAAAAAACTTTGCTTCTGTGAAATAAAAACATATTGCTCCTTTGTGGTAGACTAGATAGCTAAAGTACTTACAAATATTTCAAATTCCACTAAATAATCAGAACATTCAGAAGACTGGTTTACTTGGATTTACTAATTTTAAATCATTTGCTAAAAATGAGATTACTTTCTCCTTATATGAAAATTTTAAGGCTACAAATTCTCTAGCTTAATCTAGTCAAATACAATGAAACAAAAAAAAATTTTTTAAGGGCAGCCAATATTTGCATTAAAAATATTCATCCTGGGGGCAGCTAGGTGGCTCAGTGAATTGAGAGCGAGACCCAGAGATGAGAGGTTCTAGGTTCAAATCTGGCCTCAGACACTTCCTAGCTATGTGACCCTGGGCAAGTCACTTGACCCCTACTGCCTAGCCCTTACTACTCTTCTGCCTTAGAACCAATACATAGTATTTATTCTAAGACAGAAGGTAAGGGTTTATGTTTATATATATATATATGTATGTTCATGCTTTACATTAAAGGAAGCCAAATTTCTCCTACTTCCCTAACACAATTCCTTGATTTAAATATATATGTTTATATATCCATACAATGTGATGTTTTCTTATCTAAACCTATTCAGTCAGCCAAAATGAGACAGTCACCTTTTTAAAAATATACTATCAAACACCAAAATAAAAGATATTTTACCTGAAATTCTAATGTAAAGATAAAGAACTACAGTGATTCCCTCACCTATCATGGGAATTACATTCCATAGACAACCCCCCCACCCAATAGGTGAAAATCTGCAAAGTAGCAAGAGAGCAAACAGACCAATTCTACAGTCAGTGCCCAAGTGAGCCAATCAGTGCCCAAGATACAGAACACAGCACTGTGGTTGGTCGCCTTTGCGCAAGTGGTAGTGGTATACTGCATTTCCATTGTGTACAGTATGGTATTCATCTGCAAAATCCCTCAATATAGTGAAAATTCCACAATACAGAATTAATTTTTTTAAACCCAGAATACAGTGAAGCTGTGGATAAGTGAACCTCAATATAGCAAGGTTTAGTATAATAGAAAGATCAAATGCCTTAAGTTGCTTTAAACATTAATTATAAAGGTAGATAGGGTTTGTTTTCAATCTCAAACAGGTTATACCTAGAAAACTGTAATTAGAAAAACACTTAGAATGTTTGATAACTCCTACCTTATGCATCCTAACATCTAACAGGAAACATTACTCAGTTGAAAAAATATTTATAAACTCTTAACACTCAAGTGAAATATACTCATTATATGTAGGAGTAATAAGTAATCAGAACACAATAACTGATCTAATCCTAATAGCTATATTTTGAAATAAAATCATATAGCAAAACAAGTATTCAAAACTTTTTCTGATGATCTCTTTGGGGTATAAACCCGGCAGTGATATGGCTGGATCAAAAGGCAGGCAATCTTTCAGCACTCTTTGGGCATAGTTCCAAATTGCCGACCAGAATGGTTGGATCAATTCACAACTCTACCAGCAATGCATTAATGTCCCAATTTTGCCACATCTCCAATATTCATTACTCTCCCCTCCTGTCGTTTTAGCCAATCTTCTAGGTGTGAGGTGGTACATCAGAGTTTTAATTTGCATATCTCTAATTATTAAATTTTTTAATTATTAAAAATTTTATTTTTGCTATGAATTTAATAAGCATTAACAAATATGAACATTTCCACATTCAAAAAAGAGAACTATATGTGAAATCATAAATCTCAATTACATACAGCTGTTAAAACATATATATTTTGTTATATTCAATAACCTGGGAAGAGATGGATGCCACCTTAGCTGACAGGGATGGCAGCTGAGAGACTAGGAATGTTCCCAGGTGCTGTGAGCCAGGGGCAAACGTCGGTTGACCTTAGCCTATAAATACCCCTCACAGCCACTTTGAGGGAGGTGTCTGGACTGAAGTCTCTGAAGTCTCTGGACTCAGAGGCAAAGAACTAGAGATCATAGATCTCTGCCAACCTCTGTGGTTCAATCTGGGCAGTGGGTGGCTGGAAGGGTGGTTTGAAGGGTGGCTGAAGGGCTGCTGGGTGGTTTAAGAAGAAGAAGGTAGGAATAAACCTGAATCTATTTCCTGATAAATGGTGAGAGCTAGTGAATCACCAACACTGGTGATAAGAGAGCTTAGAGAATAAAGACCATAAATACATCTGCAGCAATAGCCTTCCTATCCTCTGGCTTGGCTGTGGCCAGGTCAGGCAGGAGTTAAGGGAGAGAGGGTGAAATCTCAAGCCTCCACCTGATCAATAGCCTCTAGTCCAGGCTGTTAATTAGTCTATATAGATCTATTGATCAATAGGGTTTCCAATCCCCAATCCTTGACCTTGTTATCCTTTCCCTATTTATAGATAAAAGAGTGTTCAAGATCAAGTACCTTCCTGAGAGGTCTTTCTATCAGGGCCCTTGGGAAGGGAGTCAAACACAGTCAGATCCTGAACATTGTCCAAGGCAGATCAATAGACCAATATTAGTTTATCCAACCCCAAGTTGGACCTGAAAGGTTACCCATCTATCTAACCTCTCAAGGATCCTTACTTGGGGAACTGTTAGAGAAAAGGGGATAACTTGCAGTAGAAGTCAAGGTAATAGGAGTAGGTATTCCTCCAACCAACTGCAACTGAGGAGATCATAGATAGATATACATCATCACCATCACTAAATCTCTATATCTCCATTGTACCCTATAGTCCTATAACAATTTCAAATTTAATATGATAGTTCCAACACTGTTTTACTTGTCTGGGGTCCCATTCTGCATTTTCCTTTAAGTGCACCTCTGATTTCATTGATATAGGAAATTCTCAATGAACTAATTCCTTCTAGCAATGAAGATTTGCACCTGTTCTGCATCTTATAATTTTAGACTTGACTAGAATACTAATTGGTTGTGACTTGCCCACACAGCCAGCATGTGTCAGAAAAGGGTGTTGAAAGACTAGTATTGCTGCCTGAGGACAGTTTAACCAGCATGTCAAAGCCTTTTTTTTAGGAAGAGAAGAAGTAGTGTCCAGACCTTTATATGGATAACAATATAGTATGTATAGTTTTGATTCCAAGATGGAAGGTAAGAGTTTAAAAAACAAACAAAAAACCTAGGTTAAAACAACTCTTAAAAAAAGAAGGTAGAGTCAGAAGTCCACATTTTGTTATCACTGACAATTACAACATGAACTAGGCCCTGAGGTAACAGAGATCCTAGAATATATGACCCTTCCTTTGACTACCAATATTTCAATGAATAAAGAAAGAAAATGATCATGAGAAGCATTTTGTTTCTTTAAAGCTAAGTTATTACTTTGGACATTTTTATGTGTAATGTATGTTTCACTATACTTTTTATGAAATCTATGATATGTAAGCAGGGTATGTAAATGGAAAATAAACATTTTTAAGACAACCATGTAGTTACTCTTTATCATGTGAAAAGAAACACATTGCAATGGGCAACAATTTATATCATGACTGAGACATCATATTCATAGTCTTCAAAAAATCATTTTCCCTCTCTTGGCCTATCCCCCTATAGCCTCTGGATCTTCCTCTGGTTCTTCCCTCATCTCCCACCACTGACCTGTACTTACATGCCCTCACATATCCTAAGATAAAAAGGTTGGCTCAGGTTTTGGGGAGAACAGATTCTATTGGGAAAAGCCACTTTTTTTGTGTTGATCCACTCAAGGACCCAGACCTTTTCCTTCTTTACCGTTTTCCATCTTCTTAACCCCAGAGAAATCGGGACAATGAAACAACATTTGTGGCTCTTTGTGAGAAGGTATGTATAATGGCAGGATTTAATGATTCCAACTTGTAAAGAAATATGAATTTTCCTGTTAAATCCTCTTTTGGGGTGGGGGAGAAAAGATGTCATCATATTCATAAATATGTTCCCTTTGCCACTCAAAATAAAATACAGTCTTAGGGGTTCCAGGTCTGCTTTTGTGGGAGGAAAACAAAATCAGAGAATAACATAAAATCAATCACTTTATCCATAACTCCAAAACTCCCATTTACTTAAAATGAGCATGCCCTGCCAAAAAGTAAGGGGACTCAAGGGGGAAGGAAAACTGTCTGTAAATTATAGTCTTAAATTCTTGCAAAGCAACATGAATCCCAGTAATCCTATCTCAAAGATGTTCAATCTACTCCACTATACTACCACCCTACATCACTGCCATATTAAAAGTCATATCATGTTACATCAAATTCCACTGTAATGAAGTATTTAACAAAAAGATTCTCATTCTATGTTCAAGCAATATTAGATAACAAATTTCTAGAAAAAAAACAAACAAATTGGGTATTTCTTTGAACCTGGTTATAAGATGATTTATTCAGTGCAAAATCTTAGGAGGCTAACAATCAAAAGAGGTCATTTGAAAGTTTTAAGTCATGTAACTGCCTACAGCTCTATTAATCAGTAATAATACACTCCTTTATATATTTTAATCTAAGTATAATAATGTAAGTTAAACATCTTTGCTGGGAAAACAAAGTGCAAGAGGCAAATTGAAAAAAAAATTTTTTTTAAACCCTTGTACTTCTGTGTATTGTCTCATAGGTGGAAGATTGGTAAGGGTGGGCAATGGGGGTCAAGTGACTTGCCCAGGGTCACACAGCTGGGAAGTGGCTGAGGCCGGGTTTTGAACCTAGGACCTCCTGTCTCTAGGTCTGACTCTCACTCCACTGAGCTACCCAGCTGCCCTAAATTGAAATTTTATATGCATAAACAGATCATTAGCCCTTACAATTATAAGTTTTTAAATAACAATACTATCATTGGCTTCTTATTTTTAAAGAAGTTTAAAATCCTTGAGGGAAAAGTATTCAAATTATATTCAGAACAACATGGTTTGGTTTTTCCAATGATTACAGTTTGAATAGACAAAATATTATCTAATGACAGGAACATAAAACCAGTTATAAGAAAATATTTGGGAAGACAGTTAATCCAACTCAACATGATTTATAAATCACTAAAGCAGCTACAACTCCACAAGGAACTAAACTTAAACTAGTTTGGATTCTTGCCTTTTGGAACTGCTTATTCATAGATATAAAGAAAAATTAATTTTCTCTCACAGCTGCTAAGAAATGCAGTTAAATAAAGAGGAAATGTCTCTTATGGATAACCAGCAGACCTCACCAGCTCAAAATTTCTGACCTGTCATGTCATTTTTAAGAGTAGAAGACTAAATTAACTTGCTAGATACTACTTAATGCAAAACTTCACAGTTAAGAAAATCAAAGATATGAATCTGTTTACCAGAATACAAACAAACAAAAACAATGAATAAACCCTTCACAGATGAAGATATTCAATTCTCTACCTCTCCCCTCTGGAGTAGTCCTCCTTACTCTCTGGATAGTTTTTATATCCTCATTTAGGCCACTGATTTTAAAACATAATGACAACACCATGTTTTCTCCCTCTGTCCGCAACTCATCATTCCCAATCCACCAGAAAGTCTCTCTGACTTCCTACATGATTCTTGGACTTCATCCTTACTCATTTAAGAACTAAAGCCAGAACATCTCTACTCTTCAGAGGCAGACACCTTATATCATTCTATTAATTAGCCTTGCCCATTTCTGGCATATGATCCATTAAGTACCCAAACCTTGGGATTGTTAACCTTCACAATATGAACTTTAAAATATGTGTGTATATTTTTATTATGTATATTTATAAATGTGTATAAAACTATTCTTCCATGTTTCCTTTGTAAAGCTACAGATTTTGCTTTATGCAAATATTTCAAAACATTATTCCAAGGAGTCTTTGTGCTTCACCAGATAGCAAAAGGGTCTATATCAGGGGTCTGCAACCTTTTTGGCCGTGAGAGCCATAAACACGACATTTTTTAAAATGTAATTTCGTGAGAGCTGTACAATATATGTTTAACACTGAATATAAGTAAATATGTGCATTTTATGTAAGAACAACACTTTTAAAGTACAATAAGTCTCAGGGAAGAATACTTTTTCCTCTCCCTCTCCCAAGTCAAGGAACAGGAGAAGAAAAAGCTGCCGGCCTGCTGGTTAGGAGATCAGGAGATTACAGAAAACAACATGATTTGTGTTATATTTAAGGAGGTCACTAACTCTATTTGATGTAGTATAAGATGATGTACAGAGAGGATAGGATGGTACTTCTCCTTTATAACAGTTGCCCAGGCAGGATCCTTCAGGTCAAAGTGGTTTATCCCTTCAGGACCCACCTGGGGTTAATTGGTATTATTAGATTGGGCTCTTCAGCTGGGATAACGTTGGTAATCTGACTGCATTGGCTCCCTTCCCAAAATAAGCTTTGAAACTGATTTAGGAAGGTACTTTAAACTTTTAATATATTTGGTAAGAAAGATAATGGTAAGGGATTGAGGTATTAGGAGACCCTTCTTAAATTGCTACTAATGAAACTCTAACTGCAGGCAATGAAGAATCAAATGATAGCTTCCCTCTAGTCCAGCCTGGCCAGGGCTAAACCAGAGTAGGTAAATTGCTGGGAAATCTTCAGCTTCTTCTTCTGTAGATCTTAAGCCTTAACAGTTAAGATATAACCACCCTTTCCACCCTCTTCATCTCCTGCCCACTTCCCGGATCCCTCCCGGGCCCTGGGAAACCTAGATAACTAAGATGATGAAACTCCTAATATCTAGGGGCAGTAGACACAGAGATAGTGGTCAAGTACAGGTTGATAACGGTACAGGGAAAACACAGGAGGAGCTTGCAGAGTAGTGTTTGCAACTCTCTATCTCCAAGACCAGGATCCCCACTGATCTCTAGCCTCAGGACAGGTAAAAGAACCAGAAACTCTCTCAGGGTTCTCAACTGCCCCCTCCTGCCTCTCGCATGTCTCTCTGGGAACATTCTATCCAACTGACTTATCTGTCAATCAAAAGTGAACTTCAAGCTCCCAGAGATTCAATATAACACTTGTGTGCAGGCATTAGGAAGTATAGGGGGAGGAGGGTACCTTTTCATGGAAAACTGGCCAGGACACATCACACACATTTCCTGGTACAGATATTTATCAGTGCTGCTTACTCAATCATTCTGTATCAAATGAAACAGCTACTGGGGAGAAATGCTTCTCACTAATGAAGCATATGTAAAGATGTAATCTGACTATAGTTCCCCTTTAAGAGCAGGTAGAAAAGTTAAAAACAATAACAATCCCACAAATAGGGAGTGCAGACCCCATGAATAGAGGTTAACAAACAAGGCAGTGTCCTCACTGAAAAATCAATATAGTAACAGAATAGGTAAAACAAGTGAGACAGTTCCAGGGGATGGATTGTAAATGTATAAATACACTGAGATAAAGCCATGTAAATCAGAGGCAGAGGGGTAACAAACAAGGCAATGTCCTCACTGAAAAATAAATATAGCAGCAGAATAGGTAAAAAAAAGTGAGACAGGATTGTAAATGTATATATGCACTGAGATAAAGCCATGTAAATCAGAGGCAGAGGGGTAGAGAATGTAGACAAAAGTGATCAAACACTATACAGAACCCCAAGATGTCAGTAATAGGTATGGAAAGAGTAAAAGGAGGGCAGAAGGAGGAACACACAGCACACCTACCAAGCTGAACTAAAGACCAGGATTCGTCTCGCAGGGCAATATCAATGAGGGAGCCTTCTATCTTAGAAGATAGTCACGGTACCGAAAGGTACGTGACGTGTGACGTCATGATGTTGACGTATCACGTGACGCACGATGTCATGCGTAAACTGTTAGTTACAGTGCCGTAGTTCATCTGTCAGTGATCACAGTGCACTCTCCTGTAACAGTGCCTGAAAAAAAATTGACTTTATGGCTCCTGCAAAAAGAGCCATATGTTACCAACCCCTGGTCTATATCAAGGATAAGAAAACACCTACCCTTATCCATAGCCACCACACACCTATCAACATGGGGCTAAAATCCACAAAGTTAAACCTTTTAAGAATCTGTTTCCTACTTTAATTTTTTTAACCCATTACTATGACATTAACATATTTTAAAGGGAAAAGATAACATTTTAAAGAGAAAGATAGAAATGTTAAGAAGGTGTGGCAAAAATCACAATGTCAAAAGGTCAGGGGACAAGAAAAGGTAGTTTTCAGATAAAGAAATCAAGACTATCAATAAGCACAAGAAAAGGTATTCTAAATCTTTCATAATTAGAGAAATACAAAGCAAAGCAATGCTGAGGTATCTTATGGGGAAAACCAGGGGAAGTTAACTTGAATATTTATCTGGGTTCAGAAGGGTGAATAGGAGACAGGAATGGACAATAGTCTGGAACCAAACAAGTTAGGGAAACTGGGTTTACCTGTTTGGAAATGACAGTTGACAAAAATGACGGTTAGGCCTTAACTGTCACCCTGCTCCACCTAGCCAGGGAGTCTGTGAAAGCAGCAAGTAAATGACAAGAGGGCTTATTATTAACAAGTTTAATTTAAGGAAACTATAGTTTAAGGACTCTCTGAAGAAGCGGAGAAGACTGGTCTGAAGATCAACAAGAAGACTGAGGTGATCACAGTCAACAGCAGACAGGACCTGCCAATCCAACTACAGGGAGAAAACATCAAGGAGACGGAATACTTCACCTATTTGGGTAGCATAGTAAGTAAGGACAGATGGGGCAGATGAGGACATCAGAAGCCGAATCAACAAAGCCAGACATGCATTTAACACCTTGCGGTCTGTCTGGACCTCCAGAGCACTGTCCCTCGTCACTAAGCTCCGAATCTTCAACACCAACGTAAAGGCCGTCCTCCTATATGGATCAGAAAGCTGGAGAGTGACGAATGCTAACACCAATAAACTCCAGGTCTTTGTTAACAGATGCCTACGTCATATCTTGAACATCAGATGGCCTGAAAAGATTTCCAATACCAGACTCTGGGAAAGAACAATTCAGTATCCCATCAGTCAGGACGTAAAGAAACCAAAGTGGAGATGGATAGAACATACACTACGAAAACCGGAGGACAACGTTGCCAGACAAGCACTGAGCTGGAACCCACCAGGGAGGAGGAAAGTCAGAAGGCCAAAACAGACCTGGCGAAGATCTGCCGAAAACGAAACAAAGGCGGTAGGAATGACATGGGCCCAGCTGGGGGAAGTTGCCCAGAACAGAGTCCTTGGCATGAGATGATTGTGGCCCTATGATACTCCTCTGGGAGCCAACAGGAATAACAATAGTTTAAGGAGGGAGAAGGGGTTTCTATTCTATCAGTCTATGGGCAAGCATCAGGGACAGAGAATGGACTTATCTACATTAAGCTAAACCTACAGGAGGACAGGGCACAATGGAGATCAGGAAGGAAAGTGGGATATCCTCACTGCAGAGTCCTATCTCACTCCAGTGATGGCACAACTTTCCCAGGTCTTCAGCCAGTACTCCTTCAACTAGGTAAGTCAGGGAGCTAAACCAACCTAAGCTGACCAGCAACTCAGGTTAGATTTTATAGTTAGTCTCTACCTAACCTCCCACAGGAAAAATCCTCCTTCTGGATATCAGGAAATCAGGGTACAAACTCCACTTCCTCTGAGGTCTCCAAGGATCAGTTACAACTTGCCCCAACCACCATGGAGTCCATCTCAGAAAGAGCAACCACACTTCCTCCTTCCCCATTCCATTTAAAATTCTTCAGCCCTGCCTGCTAAGTCTCCTAAATAATAATTTATTAAACTTCCTCACAACAGGTACTACCTCACACCTAGCAGAATGACCAATAGGACAGTAAAGTAAAATAATAAATGTTGGAAGAGTTGTGGCAAAGTGGGAACACTAATGCATTCATTGGTGGTAGAGTTGCAAATTAATCCAGTCATTCAGGAAGTCAATGTGGAATTATGCACAAAGGACTTTAAAAGAATGCATACCTTTTGATTCAGTAATACCACAGCTGGGTTTGTACCCCAAAGAGATAATAAGCATAAAGACTTGTACAAAAAATATTCAAAGTCACACTCTTTGTGGTAGCTAAAAATTGGAAAATGGGGGTGTCCCTCGATTGGGGAATGGCTGAACAAATTGTGGCATATGATGATGATGGAATATTATTGTGCTGTAAGGACTGATGATCTGGAGGCTTTCTATATGAACTGAGAAAACCTCAATGAACTGATGCAGTGAAATGAGCAGAACCAGAAGAACATTGTACACAGAAAGTAAAACACCGTGGAAAAATCCAATGTAATGGACTTTGCTACAAGTAGCAATGAAACAAGCCAGGAAACTCCTGAAGGACTTATATAAAAGAATGCTATAAGGGGGCAGCTGGGTAGCTCAGTGGATTGAGAGCCAGGCCTAGAGACAGGAGGTCCTAGGTTCAAAACCCGGCCTCAGCCACTTCCCAGCTGTGTGACCCTGGGCAAGTCACTTGACCCCCATTGCCTACCCTTACCAATCTTCCACCTATAAGTCAATACACAGAAGTTAAGGGTTTAAAATTTAAAAAAAAAAAAAAAAAAAAAAAAAGGATGCTAAACACATTGAGAAAAAGAACTATGGAAATAGACATCCAAAAACAAAACACAAGACATCACTTATCACATGTATATATGGGTATATCATTTGGGGGTTAGACTTTAAAAAATCATTCTATAGCAAAAATGAATAATCTAGAAATAGCTATCAATTGATAAATTTGTACAACCTGGTGAAATTGCTTGTAGCCTCTGGGAGGGGGTAGTGAGAAGGGGAGGGAAAGAAAATGAATCATGTAAACATGGAAAAATATCTAAAAATTAAAATTTTTAAAAATCACATCATTAGTAAAATAGAAAATGCCTAGCACTAACTAAAATGCAAATGGATACAACTAAATTAGAATGAAGTGGAATATGTCAAAGTGGGGCAAATATTTAAGTTTTTATCTTTTCCTTTAAAGGATTCACTGAATGTCAGATCAAGAAGGGGCCTTGGAAGTTATCTAGTCAAATTCTCTCAGTTTGTAGATAAGGAAATGGGCCTATAGAGAGGTAAAAAAATTTGATCAAGCATACCTAAAACTTAAGCCCAGATTATCTTTCTCCACTCTGTAAAAGGGGAAAATGGGAAGATTATGGTCGGACTGGATATTTAAAGTTTGGTCACTAGGGATCGATTACTCAATTCCAAATAAAGAGACCCAAGTCAGGATGACTTTTATGGTGGTTTATTTACAATTAGGAAGGTTGAAAGTAGGGAAAAAGAGAGAGAAACTCTGGCCTGGACCAGAGGCCTGAACCAGGGAGGCTTCAGAGACCCCAGCAGAGGGGGCACAGAGGTTAATTAAACAAGACTTCTAGCCACAAGGCCTGCTCTAAGATGAGAGGCCTCCCTGAGGCTAGAGCCTCCAGAAACAACAAGGGAAGAGAGTCAGCCTAACTTACCCATGTGACAATTCAAAGGGAAGCAGTCTGAGGTCTCGCCTGAGCTCCTTCAACACCAAGTTCAAAGTTCCAAATGCTCTCACAGGAAGTTACCATCATATTTAAAAGATAGCAGTTTTCTTCATTTCCTGGGTTCATCTCCAGTTTCACGTGGACCAATGGTAGCCTTAACACTGTTTTGGACTGCCCCGGAGGCAGTCACTTGTTTTTGATTTTTTACTTTACTATCACATGTGGGTCACAGACCTCCCCTCCCCACTTAATTCTAAGTTGGGTGGGGTGACATTATTCCTGATGGCTAAAGTCTAAAGAATGAATGAGGGTGAGCTAATTTCATTTACACAACTCCCACTGGTCTATTCTTCAATACCACATTACTTTTATCCTCATTAGGATCAATTTCTCACAAGCAGAAGTCTGTTACAAGGTATCTACCATAAGATTCCCTGCTGGGGAAGATGAGAGAAAATAAAAACTTAGACAGCTAGGTAAGCGATGGGAAAGCATGGGATTTTGAATCAAGAAGACCCAAGTTCAAATCCTGGTAGGCACTTAACTGGTTGTATATCTCTGGGCAAATCACTTAATATCTATGGTCCTTGGTTTCCTCATCTGTAAATCAGGTAATCATAATAACACAACCTATAGGTTTGTAGTGAGAATCAAAAGAATTAACATAGTTATTATTACCTAGGTAAAGAGAATTTACTTTTAGCTCAGTTCCTTTTTATAGTTACCATTTAACTATCAACTAGATTTCACTCCAACAAACAGCCCAAATGATATCAAAAAGATTTTCAGTCTTGTGATGGATATCTTCAAAAGAACGTATTTGATGGATTAGTCTACCAAAAATAACCGATTTTGTCAAAGGATCTCATAAAGGATCTTACCTGTTTTGGAAGATATAAAGGAAATAGATGTTTAGAGGGAACAATATAATAGGGATGAAGCCAGTCTATATAACCCCATAGTTAACACGAATTTTATCATTCAACTGTAAACTAGATATAGTGCTAGGCATTTTCGATAATCATCAGCCTCTTCCCTATCTACTAGTACTTCCATCCCTACTGACAAAAAGAGTATTGGTTTTTCTAGTAGTGGGAGAATGAAAAAGTATAATAGTAGTGGTAAAAAATTAATAAAAAGATAAGAGCCCTATGAAAGACTTATTAATGCACAGAAAAAAACCTGAAAGCAGAGGGAAAGACAATACAGGAAAAAATTGGAATTAACATGATGAATTTATTACATGGTTTATATGAAAAATGCTCATATTTGTTGGTTTGTCATGTTCAGAATAATAAAAAATACGTGCACTTTTTTTCAATGTCCAAGTCTCCCCTATCCTTTAGATTTTACTATTCACTCAAGGTATATAATCTTATTATTCTAAATCTCACTTCACTTACTTAGGCTAACTCCTAGAAAAAGCTGTCAGCTTTTGCCTGTCCTCTCTCTCATACACATTTCATATCTCAACCTTTACAACATGGTTTTGGACTTAATCATCCAAATGAAATTGCTCTCTCCAAAGTGATGGTCCTTTTTTTATTCCCCTGTGGTTCGTTTGATACAATTGACCATGTTCTTGTACTGAATGCTCTTTATTCTTGAGTTTTTGTGACTTTATTCTTTCCTAGTTCTACTCCTACCCGCCTGACCACTCCTCAACATCCTTTGCTGACATATAATCCATATCATATCCTTTAAATTTGGATGTATACCAAGGCTTTATACTAGATTGTATTATCGTATTTCTCTATTCTCTCTCAGGGATTTCATCATTTTCTCTGGGTTTAATTACCATCTCTATTCAATGACTCACAAATTTTTATATATAACCCTAGTTTACTTGAACCTCAGTGTACACCCACTCACTCACTAACTAAAGGACATTTAAAACTGAATGTCTTATAGATATTATAGGTTATCTTTCCCTCCTAACTCATCACTCTTTCAAACTTCCCCATTTCTTCTGAAGGCACTATTGTTCTTGCAGGGTCTAAGGTTCTTACCTTTAGCATTTTCCTCAATTCTTCAATATTTCTTACACCACATATCTAATCAGTTGCCAAATCTTGTTATTTTTATTGTCTAACTACCTTGTTTTCATTTTGCAGATATTTGTATTTAGATATGTAAAAGAAAGAGAAAGGAAGCTCCTGGATATTAAGAGACTTTCATTTTTTGTATGTGTATCCACCATGCCTACCACATAAATAAAAACTAATAAATGTTTGATATGTGTTAATTGGTTGTTGGTTCCTTCAGGGAGTAGGGAAAGACACTATCAGAAAACAACAAAATTAGGACTTCATAAGCAACCAGGAGAGGCCTCAATTAAATTAGAATTAGGACACAACATCATGAAAACTGATTTTAATAGACTAGAGCAGTGATGGGCAAACTTTTTAAAGAGGAGGCCAAAGGAAAGGAAATGCTCATCTGTCAGTCTGTTTCTAAGGCAACTCTTTCGAAGTTTCATCGTATTGTATCCTACTCAATGAATTCATCAGATTAGGAATAATGTCGTGTGGGGGACAGAACATTTCAGGGGACCGCATCTGGCCTGCAGGCCATAGTTTGTCCATCAGTGGACTAAAGGAAAAGAGAGAAGGGCTTTAAAACTCATTGCTTGAACCAAGAAAGCAACCTGTGCAATGACCACAATAAAGTAAATTAAAATAGCTCTGAAAGTCATAAAAATGCTAATCAATATAAAAAGACAACTCCAGAATATGGATGATGAACTATAATTACAACCTCTTGACAGAAAGGTGATGAATTAGTGGTAGAGAATGACATATATTTTCATATATGTAAAGTGAATAGGTCTGTTTTGCTTAACTATACTTAATTTGTTAAATAAGAGAGTGTCTGGGGGAAGGAAGAAATTGTGGGAGAAGAACTGATAGGTAATGATAGTGATCCGAAAAGAGAAAAAAGCAGTAATGCAACATGTAAAAATATAAAGAAGAAAACAGATGTTTAGAAAGTAATCCATACAACTGGGATACTTTCTACTACAATATTCATTTTAATATATTCTATTATAAAAATAAAACATGATAAGCTCAATTTTATGTCATCCTTTTTTCTGTTTTTCTCTGTATATTTCTTGTTAAATTCATAATAATAAAGAAAATTTAGATTTAAAAAATTGCTTCAGGTCTGAAGATATTCAGAAATGACATTTACTGGTAATAGACTATTCAGATAATAAAAACTAAATGATACATTGTCACACTAAATTGGTTATACTTTTTGGGGATGGTATGAAAGTTCACTACTTGCTGTGTGATTTCTTATTTATCTGGCTTCAAGTGAATTTGGGGAGCTGCATGCTAAGGGGTAAGATGGTAGAATAAGGGATGCTTGGCTCACCCAATCCCCCAAATACACAAAGTGCCTCAAAGCAAAGGAAAGCAGAAGGGACATGTCTCATTGGTATGAGAGGAGAGAGCAGACCAATGAGTGCTGCATTAGGATGAACTTGCAGAGCCCACATGGCCAAAACCACTTCCATGTGTCCTGAGGCAATGAAGCAGCAGAACAGCACAAGATCACCTCTTGTGATCCAAGGGAAAGGAAAATTCAGAGCCTGGAGCACCTCTACTGGAGACTTGAGGCAACAAAAACTGGCAAAGACAGAAAATAGGCCAACACTAGCCCTAGCCACTTCCATGTGGCCTAAGGTAACAAAAGGGCCGAGTGGGAAAACAGTACAATGCCTGCCAAACAAACTGAGCCAACAAGACACTAGAGAGGAAGAGCAGGGCAATGTGAGTCCTACCCCTACAGTGTGGCTTGAAGTAAGAAGACAGAGCAGAGAGCAACCCAACACAAGAGAAAATGGGAAACCAAAAGTGGGGGGAAGTGGAATCCACCTGGAAAAAAATGCTCCAAGTCTCTTCACAGGAAGCTGGCTAGATTACCCTGGAAATTGACACTGAGAGAACTAAAGACAACCAGGACTACCACAGCACAGAGAAGGCTACACTGCAAGCTTTGAACAGTGTTCCTTCCACCCCAGGAGGAGAACAGAACCTCAACAGATGAACATGGTAACAGCAGAGGGTGATGGGGGGGATGGAGGGGGAACAGAACTGGCCTCTAGAAAAATGAGCAAAAAAAAAGAAAAAAGCTACACTTAGCAAGTTACCTTAGTGACAGATAATATCAAAATATAAACTCAGAAAAGAACAATGGCAAAAGAAACCATTTAAAACCACAAAGTGAAAAGGGATATAAGGTCCTAAAAGACCTCTTAAAAGAATTGGAAGTTAAAAAATAAAAATAAAAAAATTTTAAGGCAATGGGGGTTAAGTGACTTGCCCAGGGTCACACAGCTTGGAAGTGTCTGAGGCCAGATTTGAACCCAGGACCTCCCATCTCTGGGCCTGACTCTCAATCCCCTGAGCCACCTAGCTGCTCCCCAAATTATTTTTTTTTAAATGATAGAAAGATTCAACAACTTAGAAACTAGAATGAGTCATATGGAAATAGAAGCAAAACAAAACAAACAAACAAAAAAACCGAAGAAAACAACTCCCTAAAGACTAGAACACTTCAAATGGTAAAAGAAATATAAAAGCTCAAGGAGGAAAAGAATTCTCTAATAATTAGAAGTGAGAAAATGGAAGTTAATGACTCCATAATGCATTAGGAAACAATAAGACAAAATTAAAACGGTGAAAAAAAAAGAAGAAAATTTGAAATACCTCAGCAGAAAAACAACTGACCTGGAAAACAGATCTCGGGCAGACAATCTAGTACTCATCAGAATATCTGAAAGCAAGGATCAAAAAAAGTAAGTTTGGTAAAGTCCCATTCTGATATTCTATGGTGGGACAGAGAGTGACCCTAATTCTAAAAAGCCATGGCAGTGATGAATGTTACGATTAAAAATAATAAAAACTGATATAATAATATAAATTAATAGTTTAATTAAAGCCATGGCCATGCTGGTAAAATATATATATATAAGACTGCGCCTATCTTTTATATTTACCACTGGAGCCCATTCTTCCAGCCAGCGTTCTGGAAGGTCAAGAGGCCTTACTTTCAGATTTCCTCCCATTTAAACTGTCCTATGCGTGGGGATGCCCAAAGAACCAGAGACCAGAAACCCGTTGGACCACGGGAAATGTAGTTTGATAGCCCTCCCCCCCCCCACCGTGTCCATAGGAAAAAAAAAAAAAAATATATATATATATATATATACATATATATATATACTTTTAAATGGCATCTCCCAAACTCCAATTAACATGAAGCAGTCCTCTGCTCTCACAAATTTAATTACTTTCTTTATACAGATGGCCTAAATATCTATATATTGACCCAGTCTCAAGAAACCATAAGACAAAATCAAAAGAAAACAACCCCACCAAAAAACTAAACTGACCTGGAAAATAGATCCAGGAGAGAAATTTTAAGAATTATTGTACTACCTGAAAGCCATGATTAAAAAAAAAAGTCCAGACATAAAATTACAAGAAATTATCAAATAACCCTTCGATGATATTCTCAAACAAGAGAGTGAAACAGAAATTGAAAGAATCCATAGATCACCTACTTAAATAAATCCTGTTGTAAGGAAAAGATGAGTTTAGGTTTGCAGAACACAGTGGCATGAGACTAGCAGGAGAGAGAATTCTGGAATCTTAGAAAGGGGGGGAAGGGGTTGACTGAAAAAAACCTCAGGTACAGTTAGGCTGTCTGTCTCTCTCTGGATTTGATCCTGGAGGGTGTGGATGCGAAGTCCTAGGAGTTTGACCCAATCCTGTATTACTGCTGTGTTGCTGATTTGATGCTATGTGTCCTGAAAAAAATCTGAGGAAGATGTCTCTGTCCTATGTCATCTGAAGTTGTCTAAAAGGTCCAAGTCCACCTGGGCTTAGGATCCCTGGATCCCTTCCTCATCTGATATTTGCCAGTATCTCCCGTAACACCAAGAAGGTTAGGGCAGACAAGGTATACAAGGATTGGGGTTATAGTTTAGTATGTCAGGGAAATAGTGTAGAAACTTAACTCTAAGAAGATCCTTCATGCAAAGGCTTTTAGATTTTGGAGTACTTTAGTTAGTAATCTCAGTGTTGAGATTTCCCTTTACCTTCTCAACCTTCCCCTACTTTAATAAAATACACTCCCTGTTACTGTGTTTTGTTATCTGTGTATTGTTCCCAGACCAGGCTCTACCTGGACTGGGTTCTATTGGCCTTTCCAAACCACAGCTAACATCCTGATACTGGCTCAATCCTAACCATCATATCCAATCCCCAATACCACCCTAATACAATCCCCAAATGACAGCTTTCAGGAATATTATATCTAAATTTAAAAACTCTCAGAAGCCAAGGGGGAAACACTACAAGCAGCTAGAAAAAAAAAAAACAATCCAAATACTGTGGAGCTACACTCAGGATTCCACAGAACTTAGCAGCTTCCATATTATAGGATATAAAGGCATGGAATAATATTCCAGAAGGCAAAGGAACTAGGTTTACAAATTAGAAGCATCCACTCAAAAAAACTGAGTATATTCTTTCTAGTGGGAAAAAATTATCATTTAATAAAATATAAGATTTCCACATGTTCCTGATGAAAGAACAGACCTAAATAGAAAGTTTGATGTTCAAATATAAGACTCAAGAGAAGCATAAAAAGGTAAGTAAGAGAAAATATAAGCAATACCACTAGGTCAAACTGTTTACATTCCAACTTTTAGAATTTTTAATTGTATTTGAGCAGTGAGAAAGGGTATACATAAACAAGGGATGCAGGAATAAGCTGATTAGGATGACATGCTAGGAAAAAAAATTAAGGGGTAAAAAACAATTGCACTGAGAAAAAAAGGAAGGGAGAGGCAAAATGGGGTAAATTATCTCACCTAAAAAAGCACAGAAAAATTATGACAGTGGAAGGGAGGATGAGGGTAGTAATGGACAATACTTAAACCTTATTCTCACTGGAACTGGCTCAGAGAGGGAATAACAACCATGAATCCTACTTTATCCTCTAGAGAAGGAGGGAAATAAGACAGGAAGGGGGATGGGAGGGAAAGGTTGGTGATTAAAAGCAAAAGTGAGAGACAGAATGAAAGGAGAGAGAAAGAGCAGGATCAAAAGGGGATAATAAGATTGAGAGGGATATGTAGTTAGTAATCATAACTGAATGAGAACAGGATGAACTAACCCATAAAATGGAAGCAGGTAGCAGAGTGGATTAAAAACCAGAATCCTATAATTTGTTGTTCATAAAAAACACATTTGAAGCAGATAAACAAACACAGAACAATAGTAAGGGGATGGAGCATTATTTATTGTATTTCCAAGAGTAGCAATCATGATCTCAGACAAAGCTAAAGTAAAAATAGATCTAAATAAAAGAAAAAGGTACCATGGACAATGATATCAACACTAAACATACATACACAAAATATATAGCCTCCAAATTTTAAATGAGAAATTAAAATGAATAAATCATAAAACTAAATTTGGAGGGAGATATAAATAAATCAAACCAAAAAAATTAAGAAGTGAAGAAAGTGAATGAAATTTTAGAAAAGTTAGAACTAATAGATTTTTGGAGAAAATTGAGAATAGAAGGAATATACCTTCTTTTCAGCAGTACATGGTACCTATATAAAAAAATGACCATATATTAGAGCATAAAAACTTCACCACCAAATCCAGAAAAGCAGAATTAATAAATGCATTCTTTTCAAATCATAATGCAATAAAAATTATAATCAATAAGCAAAGACAAATCAAAAATTAATTGGAAACTAAATGATCAAATTCTTAAAAAAGATGGACCAAAGAACAAATTATAAAAACAACTGGTAATTTTATCAAGGAGAATGACAATGAGGAGACAACATATCAAAATTTATGGAATATAGCCAAAGGAATACTTGGGGGAAAATGTGTATCTCTAAACGATTACATCAACAAAACAGAGGAGAAAAGAGAAATTAATTAACTGGGCATGCAACTAGAAAAACCAGAAAAAGAACAAATTAAAAATCTCCAATTAAGGACTAAATTGAAAGTCCTAAAAATCAAAGGAGAAATTAATAAAACTGAAAGAGAATCACTGATTGAACAAATAAGAGTAGGAGTCAGTTTTATGGGAAAAAAAAAACAAATAAAATAAAATAGATAAGAGTATTGGTTAATTTGATTATAGTCCCAGTCTCACACCTGAGCTTTAGGGTCATTAATTATATATTGAACATTTCAAACTGGATATCCTAAAAGATTGTACACAAAGTATACTAGACAGAATATTAGAGTTGGAGTAAGAACACCTGAATTCATATTCTATATCCAACACTTATTAGTTGAGTAATCCTGGACAAATTACTTAAATTGCCTCTGTTTCTTTTATCTCATATGTAGAAAAGGAGGGTTATTATGGGACTCAAATGAAATCTGAAGCTCAAATATAAACCAAACTATAAAATACTACATAAATGCTAGCTGCTACTATTATTACGCTATTCTATTAGTCTTGGTAGATAATTTTGTCTCTATTAGAACACTGACAGTGGGAATTATAAATAAAGTTATGAGAGCCAGTGACGGTGAACCTACGGCACAGATGCCAAAGATGGCATTCAGAGTGCTCTCTGTGGGCACATGGTCACACTCCACCCAAAAAACCCTGTTCATTACTAGAAAGACAGAGAAACTTAGGGAGATGCTCCCTTCCTCCTCTCCACCATATCTGATGAAATTTTTTCACATCACCCACCCCTATGCCCAGCATCCCAATTTGAGCACACAGTGGGTAAGGAGGGCAGTTCACAGACTGCAGAGCTAGAAGGAAGCAGAGACCTCAGGCCACATTCCTCATTTCACCCACCCCTTCACCCACCAGCCCAATAGGAGTGCTTTGTCCCTCCCCTATGTGGGGGAGGAGTGCACCAATACTCAATCAGGGTGAGGGGCCGGGCATGGTCCTCTATAGAGAGTGGTTTGAGGGTGGGGCCTAGCACTCCATCCTTAAAAAGTTTGCGATCACTGGAATAAGCTATATTAGGATTTGTTAACTGATTGGATGAGAGGCAAAAGTTTCAGAGAAAATAATTAGTCAAAAATAACACTAACCACTGATCACTTGAGAATAAGAACTTGCTAATAAGTTACTTGCTAGCTTTTACTACTGTGAACTTAAATGAACTCATGATGCTACATGGACCTAGAATTTTCTGATTCCTTCTTTAATTTAAACAAATATTATTGTGTGTACATTGTAAAGGATACAAAAAAGATGTGACAAAAATGACTGTAAAGAAATCTGATAATCAAGGTGAAATGGATGACTATTTACAAAAATATAAATTTTCTAGATTAACAAAAGAGGAAAAAGAAATTGAATAAGCTATCAATGAACTCCCCAAGAAAAAATCCCCAGGGCCAGATAAATTCACAAGTGAATTCTATCAAACATTTAAAGAACCATTCTAGACAAACTATATGGCAAAATAAGCAAAAAAGGAGTCCCAGCAAATTCTTTTTATGATACAAATATGGTATTGATACCTGAGCTGAGCCAGGAAGACCAAAAACAGAGAAAGAAAACTGTGGACCAATTTCCTTAATGAATATTGAGGCAAAAATGGTTGTGAAGAAAAAAGATTTATCAAATAAAATTATTGGAGCAAACTAATTATAGAAAAAGAAGTGGATTTTTCAGGAGGAAAAAAAACACCAGGATAAAAAAAAATCAAAGAATTGTATGACTGGAAAAGAAAATGGACTGATCAGTGGTTAGAGCGAGGAACAACTTACAAAAGACCCATGTGCTCTATTAGTAAACTCACTAAGACAAACTGAAGAAAGCTCTCCAAATATACTGAATGTCTCTCCCCACCTACTAGTGTCAAACAGATGTCACAGAATGGGCAAAAATAGAAATTGCCCCAATCTTCATTATTGTAAGAAACATTTCTATCAGTGAGATCAGAGACCTGTTGGAATATAGTACCTGAGTATTAAAAACTCATATTTTTTTAACCTTCAATATTTTTAAATGAATAGTATTTAATTTTTTAAACTAACTTTACTATTACTCATATTTTAAATGCAGAAACAGCAAAAGAAAAGAAAGTTTTGCTAAAAAAGACATTTTCAATAATTAAATATAATAAATATTTTCAGATTAAAAGAAACTTCTTTGACAGAGTGGAAGTCATATGAAAGATTGTGCCACCTAGCACAATCCCTAACAAGTTTTGGTGGAAAAGGGTTGTTGAAAGACAGCTCTTACAATCTAAACCTATATCCTAATAATAATCTCTGCCTCCCAATAAAGATGGCTTTTTTGAATGGAAGAAGGTAGAAGGTAGACTCACCTGAAAGAATAGGGAGATGGAGGAAAGCCAGAACAATGTAGAGATTCTCTCCTAGGTGGAAGGCAAACCAGAAGCAGATAACTCTATGATCAAGTAGACCTTATTATGCTTATTTCAAAGAAAGAACTTATATGCTTATTGCTTATTTCCAACAAAGAATTTAAGAATTTAAATAATCTTCTGCTAATCCCTGCCCATTGAAAGTTTTAAAGGGGAGTAGAGGAATCATGAATGAGCAATTATCATTTTAATTGCCAACCACATGCCTTGCTGCCTATTTCAATTTGGTTTATATAAAGAAAAATAATGCTTATTCCACCAATTGTTGATTTTTAAAAACTGGCAGCTCTTTTATTTCTAGCAATATAATCTCACTAAAATTAAGAGTTAGCAGATTATTAGCACAGCTGCTTGGATCAGGCAGTACCATTCTAACTCCTGGACAAATTCTCAAATTAACTATGACTATGTTCTAAACTAGTGATGGGCAAACTACGGCCTTCAGGTCAGATGTGGCCCCCTGAAATGTACTATCCAGCTGAGGGACATTATTCCTAATCTGACGAATATACAATGAGTAGGGCACAATACAATTAAACTTCGAAAGAATTGCCTTAGAAACAGACTGACAAATGAACATTTCCCTTTCCTTTGGTCCCCTCTTTAAAAAGTTTGCCCATCACTGTTCTAGACCATTATCTAGCAATCTACAAACATTAGATCATTTAAATGATAGGAAAAATTACTGTAAATTTAGAAGTTATATACATAAGATAAAAATAAACCTCAACAGTTTGTATTAAGAGAAGATAAAAAATATCACAACATATGTAACAGCTGTTTTATGTTAAATTGTATAGATATCTAGAATATTCATCAGAAAATTGAAAAGAACATGCTATAAAACTTCTTAAAGAGGCATATCATGTCAGAACATTAGAGCACACTACCTAGACACACGTGTACATGTGTTCATGTGAGATTACACATATACTTGCATGACAATAGAAATCAAGTTTCAGTTCCATTTGTAAAATCATACTATGTCTAGAATTCCATTCTGTGAAGTACCATTGTGTCACAGAGAATAACCCAAATAGTTCTGTATCTAGTACTGTATAACACTGCATCTTCAAAGCTCTGCATACCGCAGCACTATCATTATGGCCTTGGCCATATTATAGTTGCATTGTAACTTAAAGGTAAATCCATAAACAGCATTGATCATATTCTGCTTGCTGGAGGGCTCCTTTAGACTTTCACCAAAATTAATAAATGTTGTACATATGTTCATCATCTTTTGGTTTATTATAAGTTTTTTTTAATGTTTTAAATCTCATCACCTCCACAACAAATTTTCAAAAAGAGTGTGTAGTGTTACTGATCTCATTAAGAGATTTAAACAGGCTACCAAGAGTATGCCAGAAATCAGTTCAACTATTGGTTGACAGCAGTTTCATTAATAAAATAAAAATGTTTACAGAATAAAAATTAAATAACAAATCTGGCATTTAATAACATACACATTAATCACTACCTTTCCAAAGGGACATTTAATTCAGTCCAAAAACATGTATTAAGTGCCTACTTTGCCAGGCACTATGCAATGCTACTAATTGTGGGTTATTTTAAATTCAAAATTAATTTTTTAATTTTTTAAATAAATTAGTTTAATTTAACCAAATTCCCGGATTCCCTGGAAACCTATCCATTGACTTTTGGGGGATCTGTGGACCCCAGGTTCAGAATCTCTGTTCACTAGGAACATAGGACTTAAAGCTAAGAAGGAATTTAGGAGACAACTGTTATAAGAGAGGTTATAGCACGTGAGTTTGGTCTACAGGGGAGGTTGCAAGAGGATAATGATTCTAGAATGTGAAAGTGGGGGTCAGACAGTTAACTGAGGTTTTAGCTCTCTCTTTGGAGGTTTCTGGAGAGGTTGGCTGCTTTTCCTTACTAGCTAATTCTACCCTAATTCCCCATCCTAACTGCTGCCTTGCTGGTGATGCCTTGCTTTTGTCAGCTGTGTTCCCTTATGATCCTGACCATCTGACCATCTAATTGTAAGATCAGGTCTCGTTCCTTTTTGGATCCAGGACCTCTTCCTGGGCCCTGCCAAACTGCCATAGACCACTAGCTATAATACCATCTAAGGGGGGTTGGTTTAGTGCAGATTTAGCTAAAGTAAGGACTGGGATCTTTAGGTCAGAGAGGTGAGGATTAGTGTAGGTTAAACACTTTGAAGACTTCCTGTGAGGGAACAAAATTAGATCTGGGGGTGTTAGTGACATTAGTATTAGGGTTATCCAAATTCCTTCTAATCTTTCCTTTTTAATTAAATTACCTTTTATTTGCTGTTTGAGTGATCTGTGTGTATTATCTCAGACCAGGCTCTACCTGGGCTGGGTTCTATTGGCCTTCCCAAACCACAGTTAATCTTCTGATACAGGCCCAATCTTATCCATCTGGTCCTATCCCCTATACCACCCTCTTACACATCTAGTCTAGCACCTTCACTTCATTTAAGGAACTGAGGACTCCAAGTGATCTGCCCAAGATACAGATAAACTATACAGACATTAAGGAGCAGAGGCAGAATTCCAACCCAAATCTCCTGACTAAAGACAGTGAATGCTCATTATTATATTCAACATCCAAGCCAAGTAGTTATATTTGATGAACCCCATTCCATCCAGATTACTCCATTAAAGAACATTCCCTTAGCACAGTGATGGGCACATGTTTTAAAGAGGAGGGCCAAAGGAAAGGAAATGCTCATCTGTCAGTCTGCTTCTAAGGCAACTCTTTCAAGGTTTCATTGTATTGTATCCTACGCATTGTATTTGTCAGATTAGGAATAATGTCCCTCAGCTGGATAAAACATTTCAGGGGGGCCACATCTGGCCTTCGGGATGTAGTTTGCCCTTCACTGCCTTAGCACTTACATGCACAATCTATATTTCTGAATGGTCTAAGGTAAAAGATGAGCCAGATCAATCTGGATTTTACCATACGGACCATATACGTTACATTATTTTCAAGAATGTAAGGCAGTCCCTACCTTTCTTGTATCTGCTAGACCTATAATGAATATGTATCTTACAACTTTACTTACTAGTCAATAAACATTTTTTAAGTTACAGGCATTGTGCTAAAAAGGCTGTGAGGTTAAAAGTATTTTCCCCCACAGACCAACTGAGGATTTCACTTAACAAGTGATTTTTTTTTAATGCAAATATGTTCCTGGGAGGATCAAGTCAATCACAATTTATTGTACCTTATACCCTAAAAAGGTAATTTGAGTACTCTCCTGCTAACAAAGATCATAGCACATTGTCTATTTCATGCAACAGAAAATGATTTGTTATGCATAGGCTGCAGGTCTTAATGCTTTAGACAGTCCTTTGCATACAATAAATACTAAAAGAAGTGTTTGCAGCATGAACAGAGACCACTATCACTGTCTATGCTACTGTTTATAATGCCCCTTCGAACAAGAACATGGAGATGTGAGGGTTAGCAATAAAGGAAAAGACCTAAACATGATTCACCAGTACAGAGAATTTCCAGGGAAAGAAACTATCTCTAACCAATTCATATGGGTAATTTCTCTGCAATTTTAAAGCCTCAGAGAGCCACCTAGAACACTAAGAGGTTCAGTGACTTGCCCAGAAATCACACTGAGAGGATATGTCAGAAGGCAAGACTCTTCAAAGATCAGACCTTGCTGACTCAAGAAGCTAGTTCTTAATCCATAAAACCACACTGTTCCACAAAGAGTCAATTTAGCTTAATTACCACCATAAAATTTCAATTCAGTTCTTATAGAATGACTTTAACAATTTACTGCTTTATTTGGAGAATGATCCTGCTATCTGCAAGGCAGTGTGAAATTTTGCTACTATATTGATCTCTTACCTCAGAGAATTCATTAAGCATAAGGGAATACTATATATCAGTAATTATGAATAGAAAAGTGATAGCTTAATAGACACAATCAAAAAGTGAGCTTAACAAAAGAGAAGTGTAATAACAGAAAAGGATAAAATTAAGGGAAATTCAAAATTCAAGGCAAAAGAAAGGAGGAGATTCTTGGTTCCAAGCAGCTCAATTTATGGCACTTCTATTTGGGAAGAATATTGAGTTCTCCATTTTAACTGATATTTTGCTTATTTATTAAACAACTGAAAGCACTGAAAATTCAAAAATGCTAGACTATTACTATATTCTATTGTCTAAAAATAAATTCTCACAATCCTATATTAATATAATTGAAAGAAGAGGGTCACAACTTATTAAACTACATTAAATCCCAGTAGTCTATCTCACATAGACACATGACAGTTGTTTTAAAGCATAACCTAGACGTCATTAATAAAATCAGTTTAAATGTCCTCTGGGGTGGGGGATGGAGGGGTGGGGAATGTCTATTCTAATATGTCAATGGCATTTAAGTCTTACTACAATTTCTTACACACCAAATATAACCCCAAGGAAGTATGAGGATGATGAGGAAGAGAACTCAGAAGACATATTAATTTAAATTATATAAAATAACATCATAGTATAAATACCATAAACCCTTTGTCATCTCCACTATTTAGATATGTAAAAAATAAATATAAAAGGATAACTTTAAAAATATTATGTTTTTTTTAAAGATTTATTAGTAGCCATTTGAAAATAAAGCCATGTGCCATGCTAGCTTAGTCAGTTTAAAAGCCCCACTGTTCCCAGCTCTCACCACGGTGGATAGAAAGCAAAAAGGAAGTGAAACACCAGCCCCTCAGTTTTATCCCTTTGTCTACGTCATTGTACAACAAAAGGAAGCCAGTGGGCTCATGGGAAATGTAGTTCAAAGACCCCAATATTTCCAATAACACATCCCCCCCTGAGATCTGAGGAAGACGGTCTCTCTGGTGGATCTAATAAACATAACCAACTTAAAATTACAATAATTTGGGAATAAAAGGAAAAAAAGGACAAAAACCAATGATCCAATGATTGCTAGGCTCGTTGACAAAAAGCCAATTAGGGGACAGTCCCCTTTGGCATAAGAGTGTACATTCAAAACAAATGCATTTAACCCCCCGACAGTTCAATCAACTGCACCCCAAAGTTCACTGTGAATCTTCTTGATGTAGTGTAGGGTCCCTGCAGGCATCTTCATGGTGCCTTCCCAAACAGTTCACTTTCTGGATTTTGGGAGGTAGCGAGTTTCCAAAAGAACTTAAACTTTACATTATAGATTATAATACAGACATACCCGTCTGCGGAGAATAACAACACATTCCACCCTGAAAAGGATAGAGATAAACACCCAGATCAGCTAAGGATATATGGCTGAATTATGGGGGTGTATGAGTCAATTATCAAAAGAAATCCAAAAAAAAAGAAAAAATAACTTATGGATGAAATATAAAATGTAAAAGTTTTATTTGCAAAAATGTAAGTAAAGGAAAAATAAAATTATAACAGATCCTTGAATAAAGGCCAATTAAAGTGATTTCTATCCCACAAGACTGTAGGACAAAAGGAAGTAATATTGCATTTACCCATAGGCAGCCAAGACTACAGGAAGTTGCCATACTCTAAGAGAGAAAAAGGACTGGATTTTTGTGTAAAAGAGAAGTGTCAATCCCTGGTTAGATTTGCTTTCACTCTCAGTGATAAGGGGAGCCAGGATGATAGCCAACCTTTAGTACTTGACTAGGATATGGCTCTGGGGAAGGCTGGCTTCTGACATATCAGAATAGCCACACCCCCAAGCCCCCAAAACTAGTTTCAAGTCCTTTGGTATTAGCATAGAGGTTCATCAATACTAGCTGGATTTGGTCTTTTTAGATTTTGTTCCTAGGAACTGTGCAGATTCTCATCAATCCCATTGGGAATGGTTGGTTTCCTTGACCTTGTGCTACTTTGCACTGTTTAATTGGTCTTTTGTCCCCTTCTCCTGGAATCAGACACAATCGTTAATCACAGTTCCATAACATTTATCAATAAATGGCAGGATTTCCATAGTCTAAAGCTTGTGAGTATGCATTAATATTATAGCAAATATTATATATATTAAACTTATGTTACTATGAATTCAAAAAAGATTAATATTGATAATGTGTTCAAGCACAAAAATGAGAGAAAAAAACCCAAATACTGTATTGCAAATACAAGGGAAAAGAATAATAAAAAGAATGTTTTAAAAATTAAAAAGATGTAGCTCAGAATCAGTGATACACTGTGTTGAAATCCAATTTCTTTTAAACTTGTCATGAACTACTGTAAGTGTAAATTATTTTTACAAAATAGTAGATTTATAAAAACAGTAATATAGTAGATAATGCACATTCAAAGAAGAAACCAAAATTCCCCAAAATTACAATAACACATTTAATGACAATAGCTAACAAACCTATTATTATATAGGATTAACATGAGTTTCTATATAGCCACTTGCTCTGTGATATTTAAGAAATGTATACTTGTTACAAAATCAACAGATGTAGCAAATCTTTCAACCTTGGTATTTTTATTTTATATTTTATTAAATTTTTTATTTTGAATAAAATGCATTACTGTCATCATCCAAAATGGCAGGGGAGCCCAGAAAAAAACACAAAGCTTATGAAAAAAATTGGGGGTCTAAAATATCACCAGGAATTGAGACTATGGTGGAAAGGTAGAGTAAATTGAAGAATTACAAATTATTTCAAAGCTACTATACTTCAGAGAAAATCCTTCACACCTTCCGGATGAGATTATAACCCATTACAGGCTAACTAAGTCTCTTGGTCATCTCACTCCCTGTGGTATGTGGCTATAACAGTTTACAGACTTTTCTTCAAAATGTCCCACCCATTTCATGTGGAACAGAGGAATAAATAGTGAAAAATCACTTCAGCTTTCTCATCCATTAAAATTTTTATAAATGCGGAAGTGGGGAAATAAAATAAAATAGTGGCATAGCACATCTCTTCAACTACCAATGAAACCTTATTTCTAAAAATTCATTTCTGAAGATTCCTTAAAATAAATTTAAATATTTAACTCATTAAATTCTCCAAAGGTTGTATACAATTGTCAAAATAGAATAAAAAACTGTTGAGACAACATGTGATCTCTTGAAAGGGTTTGTTTAAGTTGAATGAACTTTTAACAATGATATGTGGTCTAGTACAAGCATGGGGAGGTACAAATAATATCATGTAACAATTTATCTAATAGCCAAAAATACAGTAGCTTAAAATGATTCAGTGTAACAGAAAGATTGATCAGATTAACATATGAACTTAAAACAACAAAATTAAATTGTAAAGCAAACAATTAGTAAAGTACAATAAGATACAGAGACTTTAAAAAAACAATGGAGTCTAAAAAGGCTTAAAATCCACCTCCACTCTTTAAAAGTTCCTTCTCTATCCATTCAAGTTCCTTTTATCTGAACTAAGGGATCTCCCATGGTGAGTGAGAATTCCTCAAAGAACATAGCAGGGAGGAATAGTCTGGGCAGGCACAAATGGCAATGGGTTGTAGGGGGGTGAATCTCTCCCATGAATCTCTGGCAAGATAATAGCAAGGACCAGTGCACCAAGTAACGTTAGGAATCAAAAATAATGCTGTCTGAAATAGGTAATGCACTGCTCTTTAATAGGACAGGCCATGTTTGCAATTTTATTTCCTGTTTAGAAGAGTAAATTTTACTCCCCTTTGGAATAAAATGCTAGGGACCACATGCTATCTCAGGCCTCTCCCCCACAGGCAGAGGATGGAAGCCTAACTTGGATAGGGACTGGAAAAGTGGCAGGCTCTAAAACCTACCTGGAGGGGGGATTAAGAGTTAGAAGCTCTCCTCAGGTAAAGGCCATTTATTTAGGAGTTTAATTGTTGCCTAAGAGGAAACACAACCCGGCTTCCAAGGCAAACAGTGAGCAGCTAGTAAGGACTGTTCCCAATGAAAAGAGAATTTATACTTTCCAGCCTCCAGAGATGGGCTCCAATCAGTAGCATCTCCAGGGATGATTAGGATCTCCAGGCACTGTCTGGGTTAGGCAGTATCAGCAACAGCAGCTGGAGCTCCATTCCCAGGGAGGGGAAGGCGGGGGTTGGCAGCCAAGGGGATAAGAAACAACAGGCAGCTTGGATCAGAAGTTTCTTTTCCCTTTCAGCCAAGAGCTCCCGAAAAAAAACACTCAAACAAAAGCAGCAGGTAGCCAGAGAAAACAGGAAAAAGAGAAAAAACAAAAACAAAAACACAAAAATGGCAGAAGCAGGCCAGCAGCTCCTAGGAAAGTTTGGAGTTCTCTTAGAGTTCTTGGGGAAGAGGGAAGGTGAAATGGTAAACCATGGCTGGAGAAACCTGACTTTGCAAAATGTATCTTACCTATGCTATCTGAAAAATTGAGAATCCTTTCTCCAGGTGGTTGCCATCAATGTAAAAAAAAAATTTTTTTTTTTAAAAGTGGTATAACATCCAAATTCATAAAGGAGAAAATGGCAAAGCTCACGAAGGAAATAGATAGTAAATCCATAATAGTGGGAGATCTAAATATTCCTCTTTCAGATCTAGATAAATCAAACCAAAAAATAAATAAGAAAGAGGTAAGAGAGGTGAATGAAGTACTAGAAAAATTAGATGTAATTGATATGTGGAGAAAAATAAATAGGGACAAAAAGGAATACACCTTCTTTTCAGCTGAACATGGTACATTTACAAAGACTGACCATGTAATAGGGCATAGAATCATGGCAAACAAATGCAAAAGAGCAGAAATAATAAATGTAACCTTCTCAGATCATAATGCGAGAAAAATAATAATTAGTAAGAGCACCTAGACAGGCAAATCAAAAACCAATTGGAAATTAAACAATATGATTCTCCAAAACCAATTTGTCAAAGAAGAAATCATAGAAACAATCAACAATTTCATTGAAGAGAATGACAATGATGAAATATCCTACCACTCTGTGGGATGCAGCCAAGGCAGTACTCAGGGGGAAATTTATATCCTTGAGTGCATATATTGAAAAATTAAGGAGGGCAGAGATTAATGAATTGGGTATGCAACTCAAAAAATTAGAAAGTGAGCAAATTAAAAACCCCCAGATGAAAACTAAATTAGAAATACTAAAAATTAAGGGAGAAATTAATAAATTCGAAAGTAAAAGAACTATTGAATTAATAAATAAGACTAGAAGCTGGTATTTTGAAAAAACAGATAAAATAGACAAAGTACTGGTCAATCTAATAAGAAAAAGGAAAGAAGAAAACCAAATTAACAGTATTAAAGATGAAAAGGGAGACCTCACCTCTAATGAAGGGGAAATTAAGGCAATTATTAAAAACTATTTCGCCCAATTATATGGCAACAAATATAACAATTTAAGGAGATATGGATGAATATCCACAAAAATATAAATTGCCTACATTAACAGCAGAAGAAATAGAATACCTAAATAATCCCATATCAGAAAGAGAAATTGAACAAGCCATCAAAGAACTCCCTAAGAAAAAATCACCAGGACCTGATGGATTCACAAGTGAATTCTATCAGACATTCAAAGAGCAGCTAATCCCAATACTATACAAATTATTTGATATGATAAGAAAAGAGGGAGTGCTACCAAATTCCTTTTATGACACAAATATGGTACTGATTCCAAAGCCAGGTAGACCAAAAACAGAGAAAGAAAACTATAGACCAATCTCCCTAATGAACATAGATGCAAAAATCTTAAATAGAATATTAGCAAAGAGACTCCAGCAAGTAATTAAGAAGATCATCCACCATGATCAGGTGGGATTTATACCAGGAATGCAAGGATGGTTCAACATTAGGAAAACCATCCACATAATTGACCATATCAACAGTCTAACAAACAAAAATCACATGATTATCTCAATAGATGCTGAAAAAGCCTTTGACAAAATACAACATCCATTCCTATTGAAAACATTGAAAAGTATAGGAATAAAGGACCTTTCCTAAAAATAATAAACAGTATATACCTAAAACCATCAACAAGCATTATATGCAATGGGGATAAATTAGAAGTCTTCCCAATAAGATCAGGAGTAAAACAAGGATGCCCATTATCACCTCTACTATTCAACATAGTACTAGAAACACTAGCAGTAGCAATCAGAGAAGAAAAAGAAATTGAAGGTATCAAAATAGGCAATGAGGAGACTAAGCTATCACTCTTTGCAGATGGTATGATGGTATACTTAAAAAACCCTAGAGAATCCACTAAGAAGCTTGTAGAAATAATCAACAACTTTAGCAAAGTTGCAGGATACAAAATAAATACACATAAATCATCAGCATTTCTATATATTTCCAACACATTAGAGCAGCAAGAGGTAGAAAGAGAAACACCATTTAAAATCACCCTAGACTATAAAATACTTGGGAATCTATCTACCAAAACAAACACAGTAATTATACGAAAACAACTACAAAATACTTTCCAAAAAAATAAAACTGGATCTCAACAATTGGAAAAGCATTAATTGTTCATGGGTAGGAAGAGCTAACATAATAAAAATGACCATTCTACCCAAATTAATTTACCTATTTAGCGCCATACCTATCAAACTACCAAAAAACTTCTTTACTGAATTAGAAAAAACTATAACAAATTTCATTTGGAATAACAAAAGATCAAGAATATCAAGGGAAATAATGAAAAAAAATGTGAAGAAAGGGGGCCTAGCAATACCAGATATTAAACTATACTATAAAGCAGCAGTCATCAAAACAATATGGTACTGGCTAAGAGATAGAAGGGAGGATCAGTGGAATAGACTTGGGGTTAATGACATCAGCAAGACAGTGTATGATAAACCCAAAGAGCCCAACTTTTGGGACATGAATCCACTATTTGACAAAAACTGCTGGGAAATTTGGAAAACAATATGGGAGAGATTAGGTTTAGATCAACATCTCACACCCTACACCAAGATAAATTCAGAATGGGTGAATGACCTGAATATAAAGAGGGAAACTATAAATAAGTTAAGTGAACACAAAATAGTATACCAGTCAGATCTCTGGGAAAGGAAAGATTTTAAAACCAAGCAAGAGTTAGAGAAGATTACAAAATGTAAATTAAATGGTTTTGATTATATTAAGCTAAAAAGCTTTTGTACAAACAAAAACAATGTAGTCAAAATCAGAAGGGAAACAACAAATTGGGAAAAAATCTTTATAACAAAAAACTCTGACAGGGGTCTAATTACTCAAATATACAAGGAGTTAAAGCAATTGTATAAAAAAATCAAGCCATTCCCCAATTGATAAATGGGCAAGAGAAATGAATAGGCAATTTTCTGATAAAGAAATCAAAAGTATCAATAAGCACATGAGAAAATGTTCTAAATCTCTAATAATTAGAGAAATTCAAATCAAAACAACTCTGAAGTATCACCTCACACCTAGCAGAATGGCTAAAATGAAAGAAGGGGAGAGTAAAGAATGCTGGAGGGGATGTGGCAAAATTGGGACATTAATGCATTGCTAGTGGAGTTGTGAAATGATACAACCATTCTGGCTGGCAATTTGTAACTATGCTCAAAGGGCTATAAAAGAATGCCTGCCCTTTGATCCAGCCATACCATTGTTGGGTTTGTACTCCAAAGAGATCATAGATAAACAGACTTGTACGAAAATATTTATAGCTGTGCTTTTTGTGGTGGCAAAAAACTGGAAAATGAGGGGATGTCCTTCAATTGGGGAATGGCTGAACAAATTGTGGTATCTGCTGGTGATGGAATACTATTGTGCTCAAAGGAATAATAAACTGGAGGTGTTCCAGGTGAATTGGAAAAACCTCCAGGAACTGATGCAGAGTGAAAGGAGCAGAGCCAGAAAAACATTGTACACAGAGACTGATATACTGTGGTAAAATCGAATGTAATGGACTTCTGTACCAGCAGAAAGCAATGACACAGGACAGTTCTGTGGGATTTATGGTAAAGAACGCTACCCTCATTCAGAGGAAGATCTGCAGGGGAGGAAACATAGAAGATAAACAATTGCTTGAACTCATGGGTTGAAGCGGACGTGATTGGGGATGTAGAGTCAAAAGGACCATACCAATGCAACAACAATATGGAAATAGGCCCGGAACAAGGACACATGTTACAACCAATGGAAATGTGCGTTGGCCATGGGTGGGGGGAGAGCGGGGAGTGAAGGGGAAAGTAGGGGCATAAAGTATGTAAACAGGTTAAAAATGAATATTAATAAATTTAAAAAATTAATATAAAAGGATAACTTTAAAATTATTGTGGTTTTTTAAAGATTTATAAGTAGCCATTTGAAAATAAAGCCATATGCCATGCTAGCTTAGTCAGTTTAAAACTCCCACTGTTACCAGCTCTCACCATAGTGGATAGAAAGCAAAGAAGAAGTGAAACACCAGCCCCTCAGTTTTATCCCTCTGTCTACATCATTGTGTAATGACAGGAAGCCAGTGGGAAATGTAGTTCAAAGACCCCAATATTTCCAATAACACAGATAGTAATGAAGAAACTCATTTACAATCGAAATATTATTAAAGCTCCTCTCCAGATAGAAGTTCACATGAGAGAAATAAATTGTTTTCTAATATTATTACTGGTTTTTTATCAACAGTGCTATCAATGGTTACTTTAAGCATGTATCAACAAATAAAAAAATTTTTTCCATGATTACATGATTCATGTAATCTCTCCCTCCCCTCTTCCCTCCCCCCTCCAAGAGCTGACAAACAATTCCACTGGGTTATACATGTGTTATTACTCAAAACTTATTTCAATTATTCATCTTTTTAAAAAAGTACTCTTTTAAAACCCAAACTTTAAATCATATACTCATATGTAAACATGTAATAAATCATATTTTTCTTCTGTATTTCTACTCCCACAGTTCTTTCTCTAGATGTGGATAGCATTCTTTCTCATAAGTACCTCAGAAATGATCAATGCATTGCTATTAGTAGCAAAGTCCATAACCTGTGATCATGCCACAATGTTTCAGTTACTATATATAAAGTTCTCCAAGTTCTGCTCTTTTCACTCTGCATAAGTTTGTGCAGGTCCTTCCAGTTCTTATAGAACTCAAGTGATTCACCATTCCGTATAGCACAATAGTATTCCATAACCAATATATAACACAATTTGTTCAGCCATTCCCCAATTGAGGAACAATCCCTCATTTTCCAATTTTTTGCCACCACAAAAAGTGCAGCTATAAATATTTTTGTACAAACAGATCCTTGCCTGTTTTTGTTGTTTTTTTTTTTATCTCTTTGGGATACAAACCTAGTAGTGGTATAGCTAGATCAAAGGGAATGCAATCTTTTAAGCCTTTTGAGCATAATTCCAAATTGCCTTCCAGAATGGTTAGATCACCTCATAATTCCACCAGCAATGCATTAGTGTCCCAATTTTGCCATATCCCCTCCAACATTTATTATTTTCCTTTATTGTCATATTGGCCAATTGCTAGGTATAAAATAGTAGTTGTTTTGATTTGCATTTCTCTCATTAGAAGGGATTTGGAACACTTTTTCATATGATTATTGATAGTTTTGATTTCTTCATCTGAAAACTGCCTATTCATATCCCTTGACTATTTGTCAATAGTGTGATATAGGAAATTTGGGAGTCCTTGAACTAATTTTGAGGTCCCTGATCTAAACTTCCTGTGGACATTTAGATCTCTCTCAAACTACATTTCCCATGATTCCTCTTGCATAATGAGGTGGACAGGAAGTGTAATAATGTAAACAGAAGTATAAAGATTGAGGATGGGATTGGTACTTCCTCTTTTCTGTGATCCTGGAGAAGCAGGAGGATGGGAGGAGCTGGCAAATGGCAGGTCCTTTTAAAATAACTCAACAGGCATGTGGCTTCATTTTTCTAAATGGCTTTCAACAAACCCTTTGAAACCATGATATTTTTAATTTTATCCCTCTATATTAATTTTATTTCTTACATTAAGGAATAGCTTAAGTTCTTTTAAATTTTACTTAGTTCTTCATATTTTGAGAAATTAGATCTGTCAGAAAATTTTGTTATAAAATTTTTCCCAGTTTGTTGCTTCCCTTCTAATCTTGATAGCATTGGCTTTGTTTGTACAAAACCTTTTTAATTTAATATAATAAAAACTATTCATTTTACATCTTGTAATGTTCTCTATTTCTTGCTTAGATTTGAATTCTTCTCTTCCCCATAGATCTGACAGGTATACCATTCTTTGCTCACCTAATTTACTTATATCACTCTTTATAGTCAAGTCATATGCCCATTCTGAACTTATCTTGTATAGGGTGTGACATATTGATCTAAACCTAATTTTTGCCATACTGTTTTCCAATTTTCCCAGCAGTTTTTGTCAAATAGTGAGTCCTTATCCCAAAAGCTAGGATTTGGGGGTTTATCAAATACTAGATTGCTGAGGTAACTTACCTGTAGTCTACTCCAATGATCCACTCTTCCATCTCTTAGCCAGTACCATATTGTTTTGCTGATCACTGCTTTATAGTACAGTTTAAGATCTGATCCTGCTAGGCTACCATCCTTCACATTTTTTTTATTAGTTCTGTGATATTTTTGATCTTCTATTCTTCCAGATGAATTTTGGTTTTTTTCCTAATTCTATAAAAAAAATTTTGGTAGTTTGATAGACATGGCACTGAAGAAGTAAATTATGTACCAACAATTTTTAATGTGACCTTCAGAATTCTGAGTGGAAAAAAAAACCCAAATACATATATGCTTGCTATACATTCTTAACAGACTTTTGTAGTTTTTCACATAATACAAAATGGCTAGATTTAGATTCAAAGGACCTAGATTTGAATTCTTTTAATTCCATTTAGGCTTCAGATCCCTAGCCGTAATATAAAAATATTGGATTTGATAAGCTCTCTAAAATCCCTCTAATCACTAAATCTGTGATTCCAGTTTTTAACATTTTGCCCCCTAAACATTAATTCCTACTGTAATCTCATTTTACATAACAAATTTCCATTACTATTTTTATTGGCAATCTGACAACAAATTAGTATGATTTGAAACTGTTAAATAAAATACAATGTGCAAATACCTGCCCCAGCACTGCACTGGTACATACCTATACCCATGCACTGGAAAGAGACTGTAGAGTGTTGTGAGGATTACTTAGTTATTAGTTTATATATAGTTTATGTGGACCTAGAAGGAAGGGCTGGAGAATTGCAAGATGGAATGAAGAAGCAGGAAGTGTCTTCTTGCTCACTGAAAGAGACTCCATGGTGGTTGGAGCAAGCTGCAACTGACCCAAGGAGACCTCAGTTTACCAGAGATCCTGTGGAGAGATCCCACTCGTAGGAGATTTTGGTAGAGACTACTAATCTCAACTTGAGTTGCAGGTCAACTTGGGCTGGGTCAGCTCCCAGAATCTACCCACCTGGAAGAGTACAGCAGGTGGTCCTCGAGGAGCAGAAACACCATTGGAGTGAGGCTGGACACTACTGTGAAGATATCCACTTCAGTCTTTGCTAGTCTCTGGGCTCTGTCTTGCTTAAGTCTCAGTTAGTGTAGTCCCTTCCCTGACTCTGGGTTTGCCCCTAGTCTGAAGAGTGTAGTTGCCCCTATTCCCATCCTTTATCTTAGTTGTCCCTGATTAAAAGTGTTATAAAACTCTTGCCTTTACTTGCTGGTTTCCATAGGCCTAGTCTAGATACTGCAGAGTGGCAGTTGGGCCTAACTGCCACTTCAGTAAGACACCTCCTTAGTTGTTAAAACCTAGTCTCCCAACTTTGTTTGGTCCTGCCTTCAGACAATTCTGTCACCCTCACACCCTTCTGGACCCACATTTTAATATTTAAGCCTACTTCCCTGGTTATTCCCCATCACAAAGAGTTACTTGGAAGGGTTCAATAGAGATAGGAAAACAATTAACAAGACACTACTATGTTATAATAGCAAGGCACAATAAAACTTTAAATTCATCAATTGACATACTACAATTTTTAAAAGGAGATAAACTCTACTAATAAGCTAATTTTTGTCATAATTTTTCATTCAAAGTTTAAAAATGGTATTAAGATTAAGATAATGAAAGTACTGATATAATTTATAACAGACCATTTACCACCTTAGGGGTGGCTGAGGGAGTACAAAATGTCAGAAAACAATTGTAAAAAAAAAAGTTTCCACATATAATTGGTAAAAAAAATAAGGTTTAAAAAATTTAAGGACTAAGCATAAAAAATGAGTAAGGGGTAAAGGTAAACAAATTAAAAGAGATTATCAAACTTTGAGAAGGCAAACTGTTTACATATAAAGTACAACCTCAAAATAAAATTAGGAAGCAATTTTTTAAAAGCTATGTTTATATGTTTAAGAATTTTAAATCTCCATACAAAAATTTTGGTTTTTCTACCAAAGCAGCTACGCTTATGCCAGCACTCAAGAGCAAATAGCATTTTCACAGGCCAGGTAATTTTCTTAGTATTTTTCCATGGCCTTAACTAAAGACATTTTTATTAATTCAAATCTAATGCTTGGCATTTTTTGTGCAAGATTATTACTTTTTTCCTCACTAAGGTAGGTATTTATTTTCTAGTTATTTTTCTGTAAAAAATTTTGCCAGAAAAGGTAAAAATAGGCACAGCTGAACATCTCTTTTTACATCTAATTTATACCTAATTAACACCTGATCAAACCAATTCTCTAAGTATTTTAGAAAAACCAAATGTTTTAAGTGAGACATTGGGCTAAGTACTGCATATATCCCCAACAAGATAACCAGATTACCATACAACCTTTTCATATCTCACTTCTTTTACTTTTAACAATCCACTGATATCCAAAATAACAAACCAAAAAGCTTAACTACATATATAGGTGTAAAGAAAGCTAAACTAGAAAATACAAAAGTTCTCCAAAAATTCCCCTCAAATATAATTTTATGACATGGACAATGTGGAGATTTTATTTTGCATGATACAAAATATGTTACAATAAACATTTGTTACAAGTGTTTTTCTATATCATTTTTTCCAGTGGGTAGAAGGAAGTTAAAGAGAAATTATATTGTTATTCATTGAAAAGTAACAAAAAACCAACAATCACACCAATGAATTTCACATATATGACAAAAAGGCAGTGCTTGCCTCTTTTAGCTGGTTTATTACTATTTTGGTTTTTGTAACACAACACTTCGTTATGGAAAACTATCTTTACTAATGAAGCTCTGCATCTGCATAGCAAGTTATAACCAGAGTTGCCTGAGATTCTAAAATGTTTAAGTAACATGCCTTCAGTCACAAAGTCATTTTGTGCCCTGGGTAGAATTTGAACTCAAGGTTTATAGCAGTCAAAAATCTCTATCAATTTATCTATTTAACTTTACTTTGTCATTTAAAAACTTCTAAACCTCAATTTCAACTACTTGCATAAGAAATAACGAAAATGTAGTTTAGTACTTAACTATCCAGTCTATTCTGAAAGCCAAGCCTTCATTCATTCAATATTTCCAACAAGATACACAACAGGTAACTTAATTCAGCATGTTTGAAAGATAATTCTGTATTCTCTATTCATATCCATATCCATCTTCCTTCTAAACCTCCGCGTCAGTTGGTTATTGTTCTTCATACTCAAAAGAGTACCAAAATTATATCACTGTCAGAATCAATGTATCCAACTGTGGCTGATCAGACCAATGTGAACTCAAAAGCCTCTACCACAGGCTAGGCACCAACAGTTATACATGGGGTAGAGATGTCTAAATTTGCACATTTCCCATTCTTTTGAGCTACTACAATTCTGCTTAGCTCATAAAACACAGCACCTTCTTTCATGTGGACACACCATGTTACTGCCCAGAGAACCAACATTCTTCTAGTCACCCAAGTTTGTAATCTCAATGTCTTTGTCAACTACTTTCTCAATCCACATAAACACTGTTTTTAAATCTTGCATTTTTTTTCTTCTACCTTTCTTTCATTCCATACTGCCAGAACTAGGAAACTGCAGTTAATCAGATGTTGGCAATATTTTCTCATTTTAGATAAATATTAATCCTTGTCACAGTAGGAAAAGAAGCATAACCAATGTGAACATAACCAATGTTGTCAGAAAACATCTGTAGAATATCACCTCATGGTGGGAAGGTTCCTATGGCATAGCACTCCTTGGTAGCAAAGTCCTAAGAATATTCTTGTGGACTTTCTAGCATTTAAATTTTAGCTAAAGAATTTTCCCAGCACGGGCAGAAATAAGAGGAAAAGAGAGGAAAGATAAAGGAAAAAACCACACCACCACAAATAACAATAAGAAAACAAAACTTCAGCCACTACCTCTCCCCCCAACCCCCAAAAACCCCAAGGAATGGAGGAAAATACAATGAAAATTGTGGAGGACAAAAAGCAGATATCCAAGACTTTTCTTCCCTCTTCAGGAAGACCAAGTCTGAAGAAACTATATTAAGGTTCATGTAGTAAGTGAAGCTTACACATCACTATGGGTCTTCTAATGCAAAGTGGTAACAACAGAACATCAAGTGCATAGCACTGATAATGACACTCCTAGTACAATCACAGATTTCTTCACCATCCTAATATGAGAAGCTCAAAAGAGGAATAGCTCCAAGGATCAACAGGGCCAAAGCACAGAATTCTAGAGAAGTCAATAAAGGTCATCTGAAAAAAAGTGGCTAAAAGATAGCTTTTCTTGAACATAATCTGTCCCAGAATCTTAAGTTGATATACCCTTAACAGCCACACACACACGGAATTTCTGGGACCCACCTGCCAAAAATCTCCCTCTCCTCAACAATAGCATCAGGGGAATGATTTTTTTTTTTATTTTGCTCCCTTAAAGGCTTCTATGAGGAGCTGCCTCTTTTTTCCACTGGGGCAAAATAGGAAACTTTCCTCCCCCTTATCAAGTAACTCAATTACTATCCAAGATTCACGTCAGCTACGAAATCCACAATTCATGACTCTCTCTATAAGTTAGTTACAGAATCACTTTTCTTTCAAATAAATATCCACCTTAGTAATATCAAGGCAGTTTTATCACCTTCATGATATATTAAAAAGTGAAACACCACCCAACACCACCACTTCTTAATATTCTCGAAGTCTTTTCTGGAAAAAAACTTATCCAAATTATCACAGAAAAAAGGAAGCCTGTGAGCTTCCTCTGGGCCATCTGTGGGGGGCCTATACTACTTCTTCAAAATATATGGAGCCCGGGGGCAGCTGGGTAGCTCAGTGGAGTGAGAGTCAGGCCTAGAGACAGGAGGTCCTAGGTTCAAATCTGGCCTCAGACACTTCCCAGCTGTGTGACCCTGGGCAAGTCACTTGACCCCCATTGCCTACCCTTACCAATCTTCGATCAAGGAACTAATACACAGAAGTTAAGGGTTTAAAAAAAAAAAAAAAAAATATATATATATATATATAGAGAGAGAGAGAGAGAGAGAGAGAGAGAGAGAGAGAGCGCCCATAAGAAAAAAGAGCCTTGAGGCCAAGACAATGCTACAATGGGGAAGAAATAAGAGCCAAACCAAAGAAAGTCAGTTGGACTTATTCTCTAGAACACCTTTATTTATACATATATGCCTTTTTTAAACATTCATTTTTTTAATTTTGAGTTCCAGATTCTCTATCTCTCTCCAGCCCCTCCCCCACTTACTGAGAAGGCAACCAATATGATATCAACTATACATGTGAAGTCGTGGAAAACAATGTTAACCATGGTGCAAAAAAAAAAAGAAAACCAAAATACAAATGAAGTGGGGAAAAATATGCTTTAATCTGCACTCAGAATTCATCAGGTTTCTCTCTGGATGTGGATAGAATTTTTCATTCTGAGTCCTTTGGAATTGTCTTGGATCACTGAATTGATTGGAGTAGCTAAGGTTTTCAAAGTTGATCGCTGTTACAATATTGCTGTTACTGTGTACAACCTTCTCCAGGTTATACTCGCTTCATATAGCCACAGATCATACAAGTCTTCCCAGGATTTTCTGAAACCATTTCCCTCATTATTTCTTATGTTACAATAGTATTACATCACAATCATATACCACAACTTGTTCAACTATTCCCCAATTAGTAGGTACCCCCTTCCATTTCCAATTTTTTGTTACCACAAAAAGAGTTGCTATAATATTTTTGTATAGATAGGTCATTTTCCTTTGGACCTAGTAGTGCTCCTGCTAAATCAAAAGGTATGCAGAGTTTTATAATCCTTTGGGTATAGTTCCAAATTCCTCTCTAGAATGCTGAATCATTTCACAATTTAACCAATAAAGCATTAGTGAACTTATTTTTCCAAATCTCCATTTATCTTTTTATTTTTCTATCATGTTCACTAATCTAATAGCTTTGAGGTCATGTCTTAGTTATTTTAATTTGCATTTCTCTAATCAATAATAACAGAGCATTTTATGTAATTATTAATAGCTTTGACTTGTTTTTCTAAAAAAATTGTTCATATGTTTAACCAATTATCAATTGGAAAATGGCTCTTATTTTTATAAATCTGGCTTAGTTCCCCACATATTTGAGAAATAAGGCCTTCATCAGAGAAACTTGCTGAAAAACATTTTCTCGGTTTGCTACTTTCTTTCTAATTTTGGGCTGAATTTGATTTTGTTTGTGCAAAAACTTTTTCCATTTCATTTAATCAAAATTATCCATTTTGTTTCCTATGATCCTTTCTATCTCTTGCTTGAGTCATAAAATTCTTTTAGCCACAGATCTGAAAAATAAATTTTTCCATGCTTCCCTAATCTACTTATCACATCATTTTTTATATCTAACTCATGGGTCCGTTTTTATCTTATCCTGGTGTATAATATAGTATAAGATGTTGGTCTATTCTTAGTTTCTACAAGACTGCTTTCCAGTTTTCAAAACAATTTTTATTGTATAATGAGCTCTTGCCCTAAAAGCTTGGATTTATCAAGCACTAAATTACTATAGTCATTCACTACGATATACTAAGTATACCTATTTATTCCACTGATCCACCACTCTATTTCTTAGCCAATACCAGATTTTTTTTTTGTTTGTTTTATGATTACAATGCAGTTTGAAATCTGGTACTGAAAACGACTTAGTCTTAATAGGAAAGTCTTCCTTGAATCTGGAACTCAGAACCCTCTGGACCAAAGAGTCCTTCCCCTTCCTAGAGTGGTATGATTTAGAAATAGTATGATTTATCACAGACATGTGGCTTCTAGGAGGTCAAATATTTGTCTTAAAAAGTGAGACACATTAACAATGTAGTTGTTGATTTGCAGCTGCAAACCTCTCATTCTGAGATGAAAAGGTACCATTTTGCTAGTCCAACTGGCACAAGAACACAGCTGGGTGACGATACCTTGCTTGTTCTCAAGTAGAAGGAAATACATTGTCCTGTGGCAAGCACAACAGAGTAACAACATCCCATTGTCCAAAATGGCATAGACCAAATCCCTGAAACTTGTTATTTTTACTAATCATGTCAGCTTCATCAGTCAAAGATATTTCTAATGGCTGTTGACACATCTTCCATAAATAATTGTATGCAATAAGACATCAGCAAAATTCCTCTACTAATCATGACTCTAAAAAGGAGATCAATAATTATCCAGCCTTGTGGGTTTCAGGCCACTCAGCCAAAACCATGGCCAATGAACAGGAAGAATTGGTGAAGATAAAAATATTTCCCACATCCCTCAATATGCCAGCCATGCATTCAGTTCAGCTCACTTGACGGATTTTCCAGGACCCCACTGCCTAAAGTATGTTCAGGGATAGTAATTGCTAATCTCCACTTGCATATGACCTCCCATGTAGTGAATAAAACCATTAGTCAACCAAATAAAATAGTATTCCTCAGAATCCCAGGTCCTTTTAAGTGGAGCTCTTGGGCCAGCAGAAGAAGCAAGGAAGATTACAGGGTATGGCCTGGAGGTCTCAGCTTCTGGCATAGTCACCACTTGTGTGGAAAAGATAATAATCCTAGAGAGATTTAGACAAGCATGACTTTAAATTAGGTGCCATTTCAATTTAGCAACAGAAGCCTCCTATATTCTAATCTTCTTGTTAGGGGAATCATCTTACAACATCCAACTCATAATAGGCATCTCTAAACAAATAGTAATTGTATGACCCTTTGTCACCTGTTCAGTAACAACTAGTGCCTACTAAGAGGCAGGCTCCTCCTTTTAAAGAAAGTGGCCTCTCTGAGAAACTTGGGGCTCCAGAAGCCTAAGGCACTTGACTGTGGCCACTTTCTTGGTGCCTGCCAAAGGCATGACTCAGATGGATTTTTTACAGTACCCTCCTACACTGCCAGTTTCCTTTTGTATATTGTCTTCTCCCATTAAAATGTAAATTCCTTGAGGGCATGTCTTTTTCATCTGCATAGTATAGTATTATTACTAATTAATTAATAAATAATAGCAATGCCACTTCAAGGAGAATTTTTTATAAAATAGGAACTTTTTAATGAAAATGACATAATGCAGGACAATTATATTAACACTTCAATGACAATACTCAATTGATGTCAAGATAAAACGCAGATATAAAAGCCCATAAAACATTAAAAATGTGTCCTTTTATACAATGTGACTGTCAGAGTTATTTTAAACTTAAAAAACATGAGTAAGGAAGTATTATCCAGTTTTCAAACTATTAAAAGAATACTCATAATTACTTTAAGTCAACTAAAAGGAAAGCATTTTGCAAAATTTTGTGATGTTATGGAAGGGCAGACTTTCCATATTATTCCAAAACACACCCCTCTCACTTCAGAGTAATTTGAAGTCAAAAGAAGAAATTTCCATTTGTCTAAGTTAGAACATAGAGCAAAATCATTTGAGATAAAACTTTACTCCTGAAATTTCCATATTTGATGAAAAAATTTTTAAACCAAGAACTCAAAATAAAACAATACCAGCTTCTCGAATTCATACTCAGATCCATGAAGATAAATTACTTCGTATATGACATAAATTAGAAGTATGGGGAAAAAAATTTAGAAAATGAATTTCATGTATTTGCCGACTTTAGGAATATCTGCCCTGAAAGAGAATTAGAAGTAAATATGTGCTTAATAATCATCTATAAATAGACAAAAATCATCAAATCCAGCGCGCCGCTGGAACCAGCTGGACCGCTCGGACGTGGCCGTGCTGCTGACTGTGCACAGCTACTCGGACATCGACGACCCCCCCACCGCCCCCGGGGCGCCTCCCTCGCCCCCCTCCTCCCCCGGCCCACCGTTCATCCAGTACCAGGGAGACTTCGGCGCCCCGCGCCGGGACCCGCAGCCCTGGCCCCGGCCCGGCTCCGGCCCCGGAGGGGGCCGCCGGGAGCACGACAGGGAGCCCCCGGCAGCCCCCAGCGTCTACGTGCTCCCAGGGAGTGGTGGACTGGAAGCCGGCGACGCGGACCACGGCTTCCTGAGGCTCTGCGCCCCCGCCGACACCACTCCCCTGCCGGTCACCACGTCCTACAGACAGGAATATCGGCCCTGGCCTGGCACCAAGCCTTCACGGTCCGTAAAGACCAAACCGACCTCCATCATCATCACTGACTACAGTGTGAGGGAGAGCAGCTACCGGGCTGACTTCAAGGTCCCAGAAGGGAGGAGAAAGTTCTCACCGAACCCTTCTGCTGTCTTTCAGGCCTCCCTGGCTCCCATTCTGCACGTGTGACCATCCACGCCTGCCCGGTCTGCTGGCACGAGGGGCAGAGGGGGCCGAGAGGAGCTCACGCCAGGGGAGTGGCAGCCCGGGGTGGGTCAGCAGGGCGCTTGGCTCTTGGCCTGGGAGGCGCCAATGGTCAGCCCCCCTGTCTACGCCAGCTCCTGCTCACACTGTTGGGGATGTCCCCGGCTTTTCCAGGACCAGGATTTCTGCTCCCAACTGACCAGACCTCCCCGTGGGCAGAATACGTGGCCCAAGAAGATGGCATGGAACACAGGAAAGAAACCCCACGAAGGCTTCGTTCTCCAGGCCACGAAGCAGGTCCTGGAGGCCCCTGAAGGAGCGAGCGAGAAGGGGGTCCGCTCTGTTTGGGGCCGATCCGTCCCAACAAGCATGAGCCGGCCACGAGGATGGATTCTGGGAGATTTTTGCCTTTCCTGTTTCCCAGGATTCCTGCTCATTTCTTATGGATTTTCCACAACAAAGATGGCAACTATTTTTTTTTTCTCCAAAGGGAAAGCTCTTGGCTTTTCTGAGAAGTGACTCTCTGCCCATTTACATTATCCAATAAATAGATCGCCTTGAAACCCTTTAAAAAAAGGGGGGGGGGCAGCTGGGTAGGTCAGTGGATTGAGAGCCAGACCTAGAGACAGGAGGTCCTGGGTTCAAATCTGGCCTCAGACACTTCCCAGCTGTGTGACCCTGGGCAAGTCACTTGACCACCATTGCCTACCCTTACCAATCTTCCACCTATGGGTCAATACACAGAAGTTAAGGGTTTAAAATTAAAAAAAAAAAATCATCTCATTTATTTGAAAAACCTACAAGTTTCTACATATGAATGGATAAATAGCCCATTTGTCATGAATAAATATGAAATTATCTAAACATGAAGCACTAATCAATTTCTCTTGAGATATTATGCTGCAACAAGGAGGTAAGTAAATAATTGTTTCATGATCAAAGAACATTAAGAATTTTACTAGGAGCAGCTGGATGGCTCAGTGGATTGAGAGTCAGGCCTAGAGACAAGAGGTCCTGGGTTCAAATCTGGTCTCAGACACTTCCTAGCTATGTGACCCTGGGCAAGTCACTTGACCCCCTTTGCCCCTTTGACCCCTTACCACTCTTCTGCCTTAGAACTAATACATAATATTGATTCTAAGATGGAAGGTAATGGTTAAAAAAAAAAAGAATTTTATTGAATATCAAAACATCTCTTTTGTGTGATATTGGGTCTTCTGGAACTCTTCAAAAGACAATGCATATATTTAAACTACTAGCTGAAAATAGTAGCATCATCAAGGACATTATGCTTTAAGAAACTGTGCAAAAACAACCACCAAAAAAAATGACCCCAAACACTATCATTATTATCTTATGTTACAAAAAGGAATATTGTAATTAAGTTCATTAGTAAATAATTGCATATTATTTTATTATATGTTTAATATTTGTTATAAAATTAATATATTCATAACTGAATAAAACTTGAGCTAAGAAAATTTTTCTCATAAGAGACTATGAAAAGTAGAGGGAAACATCTATTTAAAGATGGAAAGGGGAAAGAGAGAAGCACTAAAACATAAAATTGTGAAACCACTATAATAAGGTATAGAAGGAAATGCACTCTTATCTCAGTTGAAGTCAAAATACATTTAAAGTCAAAAAGCTACATACAAATTATAACTGCTACTAACCCACCATGCGATTTTTTTAAGTCAAAATATCTACAATCAAATGAGAATTACTACACTTACTCACTGGTTGAACTTTAGGAGAATTATTTGACTCCTAACTCTCGGTTTTCCTAGATATAAAAAAACAGTATTTTATTAGATGATCAAAAAGGTTTCTGTAGACTCTAAATCCTCTTATCCCATGAACTCCATTTCGCACATGCTATGCAAGGTATAACATACCAAAACAATCTTATAATTTCAAGAGCTAAAACTATAACATACTGGTAAAGAAATACCAACTTCCTGACAAGACAAGTTAACAAGCATTCATTAATTGCAGAAAAACGTCTTGCAGAAGTTGGGATTTTAGCTGCAGCTAGATGGAAGCAGAAGCAAAGGCGAAAAGAAAGTTCATTTCAGCCAATGTAAGTGTATAGGAGTTAATAGACAAGTCTTTGGTTCAAGGAAAAGTAAGGAAGTCAGCGTCACTGGATCACAGAGTACCTTGAAAAGAGGAAAGGTAGAAAGGGGGCCAGATAGAAAAGATTTCAAAAGCCAGCAGATTTTATATCTGAACCTAGAAGCAAGAGGGAAACATTGCATTTGAGGAAAATCAATTTGACAGCTGCCTCGAGACACTTAAGGAAGAGAGACTAGTAAGAAAACTGTTATAGTAGTAAAGGAATGAGGTGATACGGGTGTGCACCAGAGTAGTGGCAGTGTCAGAGGAGAGAAGGTAAAACTTGGTTAAAAAGGTAGAAACTAGGGGCCCTTTGTAAGACACTGAATATGAGTGGGTGCCAGGGGGAGCGAGTGAGAGAGGATGATGAATAGAGTATAATATCTAGGTTGAAAGCCTAGGTGATGGGAGGACAGTGGTACCAGTCACAGTAATAAGAAAGTTAGGAAGCGGGGAAATTTGAGGGGTTTGGGGGAAGAAGACAATTCAGTTTGGGAAATTTTGAGTTTAAGTTGTTACAGAATATCTAGTTCAAAATATCCAAAAGATAGTTGGAGAAATGAGTCTAAAGGTCAGCAGAGAAGTTAGGGCTAGATATTTAGATTTGAGAACCATTAGTATAAAGAAAATTGATTGCATGGAAGCTGATGAGAAATGGTACAGAGGGAGAAGAGGGACACCCCCAGGAGAGAATTTTGGAAGACACCTATTGTTAGCAGAGGTGATATGGATGAAGCAAAGGAGACAAAGGTATATCATTTAAGTGGGAGGAAAAAAATAAATAATATTGTCATGGAAACTTAGAAGAAAATATCAAGGAGAAAATGGTGACAGACAATGTCAAAGGCTACAGAGAGGTCAAGAAGGCTGAGGAACTGCATAGGATACTTCAGGATGTTCCTATAACTTTTTTTTTCTTTTTTTTTTAAATTTAAACATTTATTAATAATCATTTTTAACATGGTTACATGATTCATGCACCTACTTTCCCCTTCACCCCCCACGCTCCCCCCCCACCCATGGCCGATGCACATTTCCACTGGTTTTGTCATGTGTCCTTATGATCAAGACCTATTTCCAAATTGTTGGTGGTTGCATTGGTGTGGTAGTTTCGAGTCCACATCCCCAATCATGTCCACCCCGACCCATGTGTTCAAGCAGTTGCTTTTCTTATGTTTCCTCTCCTGCAGTTCTTCCTCTGAATGTAGGTAGCGTTCTTTACCATAAATCCCTCAGAGTTGTCCTGGGACATTGCATTGTTGCTGGTACAGAAGCCCATTACATTCGATTTTACCACAGTATATCAGTCTCTGTGTACAATGTTCTTCTGGCTCTGCTCCTTTCGCTCTGCATCAGTTCCTGGTGTTCCTATAACTTTTTAATATGTTTTCTTTTCCCAAATACGTGTAATAACAATTGTTAAAATACATTTTCCGAAATTTTAAGACCCAAATTGTCTCCCTCCCTCCTTATTCTGCCTCCTCACAAGATGATAAGCAATTTGATCTGGGTTATACATACATAATCATGCGAAATAAATTTCCATATTGGTCATTGTTGTGAAAGAATACACACATAAAACCAAAATCACAAAATAAAGATGTACATATAACATAAAGTGAAATGTAGTGTGCTTTGATCTGCATTCAAAATCCATTAATTCTTTCTCTGGAGATAGTGTTCTTTGTCATGCTCCTATAACTTCAGACACACACAGAGAAAAAAAAAATTTAAGCACTAAGTCTCTGATACTAAATACAGATTTCTTATTGCTTAAATTTCACATCTGCTGCTGAGAACAACAAAACACTTTACCTCAATTTGTGGGGTTTGAGAGGTGGAGGGAAAGAGACCAAAGAATTAAAAAGTTTTAACTGCAAATATAGGATCTGACAAAAATATAAAACTGAGCAACAGATACATTCATCTTGTAGGACTTATCTCTACATATCCATCTGAACTGAATATTGTAATTTATGCACTGTAAAACTAAAAAAAGAAGATGGTCTTAAAACATGAAAATTTGCATATTTATTCCAAAGAGCTTTCATTCAGAAAATTTTTAATTTACTTTATACCACTATGGCTGAATATACTTAACTATCCCTTAAGCAGAATTTTGTTAATTGGCAGTAGTCAATGAAATCAGACTTATTGCAATATATTGCTATTAATTACAGAAAATATTTTTGGATCACAATGTCTTCTCAAAAAAGACTATGAGGGGGCAGCTGGGTAGCTCAGTGGATTGAGAGCCAGGCCTAGAGACGGGAGGTCCTGGGTTCAAATCCAGCCTCAGACACTTCCCAGCTGTGTGACCCTGAGCAAGTCACTTGACCCCCATTGCCTACCCTTACCACTCTTCCACCTATAAGTCAATACACAGAAGTTAAGGGTTTAAAAAAAAATTAAAAAAAAAAAAAAGACTATGAGAGCAAGATATGAATTTTCTCTGAAAACTATTTCAACGACTAAACAAGTCTTAACATTCAACGACTAAACAAGTCTTAACAGTACAGTAGTTTATCCAAATAAAGCTCACAACTGAATATGTATGGTTATGTCATGATACCGTTTTTCAATAAAACAGCTATATCTAATTAAGACATTATTTCAAGTAAATAATTTTTGAAATTTGGCATATCCCTTAAAATACTCATTAAGTAGATAATATTTTTGACATCGTATTTTATGAAAGGAACTCACTAGTCCCATTAACTTAAATGATAGGTTATCTTCCACCATTAACCTTGTTTTTCAGAAATCTGTGATGCTATTTTAAAAGTCTCTTAGGTGAAAACTTGCCAGTTATGACCCATCAAATCAGTTTTGCATTTTAAAAAATCCATATCTGTATGATTATAAGATCTTAATGGTTGCATTTTGTCATGTCATCTTTATCTCCCTAAATTTCTAGAAAAATTTTTTTCTTTGCAAAAAAATAGACTAAAAAGCATTTCAATTCAATATATGGCATGTCACATCACTGTTTCAAAATAAAGATAGGGAAATGTAACTGTAGAATTCAGATAAAGATGACTACTGAATTAATCTATCATATCTAGCTACTAACAAAAGGTTTCAGATTAGTATTCTTCTAAGTACTCTTTCTATGTGCAGCAATACCCAGAATTAATGAGTCAAGAAGAAGATGAAGGGTTATAAAGGAGAGAACATCAATTGCTTTTTTCTCTTTAAAGTAAACACTTTATAATTCAATTTAATAGGCTTTTACTAAGTATCTACTCTATTCCAGGCACTGTGCTAGTGTCTGATGACCCAAATATATTCCCAACCAATGGAATCCAAAAATCTCTGCTCCTACAGCTTGAATTTTACTAAAGAAAAAAACTGCAATCAATCAATAAAGCAATAAGCATTTACTAATTCCCAACTACATGCCAAGAAATGTCATAGGCAATGAGTATATAAATACAAGAATAAAACAATTCTTATTCTGAAGGAACTAACATTCCATCAGAAAGTCATAATGTATATAAGCATATCCTCAATAAAAATAAGACAAATACAAAGCTGTTAAATATTAATTAGGGAGGAGGATACCAGTACTTGATGGGATCAGAAAAGACATCACATAAAAGTTAGGGCTTTGAGCTGTGTCTAGAAAAGATGTATTCTGTAAGGCAAATATGAGAGGGGAGTGCTTTCCAAGCATGGAGGACCAATAATACAAAGGTAAGCCAGGAGATGGAGTGCTGTGTGTGAGGAAAAGAAAGCAGGTGAAAGAACAGGAGTAATATATAATGAAGATAAAAAAATACTTTAGAGCCAAACAGAACAGCAGAAGAATCCCTTTGGTCTGGAATTCCTACCCTAACCAATCTTCTCTAAAGGCAAAAACCTGGAAGTTAGAACCCTACTCTGCATCTAGGATATAAGCCATACTGCTGCTGCTTATTTCTGAATTTGTTCCTGTCTCAAAAAAAAAACCCCAGGCCTTGTGACTACTTCTTACCCCAGAATGCCATCCTTAGGTGCAAGTGCCCACCCTCAGTCCACCCCAGAACTGTACCACAGAAATGGAAGTGGACAAAAAGGATGTCAATTCACAGGAATTCCCATCTTGAAGCACCAGGATGGGTCTGAGATTTCTTGTCCCATCCTTTCCTTGGACCAGTCCCCTTCTGTAGTAAACATAGACCTCTCTATCTTCTATGCTAATATGATCTGAAAAGAAGACTCATCTTTTTCAGGATTTTCCCATCAAGATTTTAGTCAAGTGCTTTTACACTTTTTACACTCTGAGAAGGGAAGTGGGAGTGTCACTGTACATCTTCCTGCTGCATTAACATCTTAGTTCTGCCTCGCAATTGAAGGTTCAAGGCTATATACCAAGTTTAACTTGCCCATTAATTGATTTTACACTTTTATTGAGTTGTTTTCAACATCTGATATAAAACTATAATGTATAAAAACATACATAACAATAGCAAAGCACATTTTGTCATTTTTTAAAAAGCGATTATTTATATCAATTTTGTTTCTAGCTATTAGTGAGTACAATTTAAATGAATTCTTTATAAGTTCTATGAGTTATGTTTATTTTAAAATATATAATTTTATAGAATTAACTGGATTTCTCTATATGGACACTGTACCTCAGGGAGAGGTTTATGTCAAGAAAAGAAGACAGTCACCTAAATGGTGCCAGGTTTAAAATTAGTAATTACTAAAGATCAGAGGCAGAACATAAGTAGAAAGGCTAACCTCTAAGGAGATAGTTCCACTGTAATATAATAGGATATTTGGATAATCTTCATTGAAAAGGAAAGAATAAGGAACAATAAACTAGAAATCACTGGAAGATTCAGGTCAAAAGGAAACTTTCTCAAAGGAGAAACTAAAAGTTTTTATCTTTAATTACCTCTGCAACTTTTGGAGGAACTCCATCCCCAAGTACTTCCCTAATGAAGCATTGTTGGCCCATGTAACATGAGAGTCCACAAGTCCTCTTGAAGGCATCTTTCAATCGTTTCAGCTCTACATCTGTGACTGCAATTTAGAAAGAAAATACAGATATAAAAACAGGAGGGAAAGCACACTTAAAATTTCTAAACGTTTTCAACTCAATTTCTAAGAAAACACATTTATGAACAATGAAAAACAGAATTCTAGGACATATTTCCATTTTCTAAATGAGTAATAAAAGAAGTTAGGACATAAATTCTGGTGAGAATATCTTTTACATACAATCTAATATATAAAATGTATATAGAACAACAAAATGTTCAGTATCACAGGACTGTCAGAAAATAAGTACAAGTATAAATTTTGAAAAAGGTAGCAGAGAATGTAGTATCATAGAACAAATGATCTAAAGAGATAATCAAAATATAATTTATATTTCACATTATACGTTTTCAGCAAAATTCAAGTATTTCTCCAGAATTAATGCAATAGCCTCCTAACAGTTTACCTGCCCCATCTCTTCCCATCAAGCCAAACCCCTCCCACAAACATCTGACATTTCTTCTTGATATACAGATTGATAACACTATTCCCTACCACAAAAACCTTCCATATTTCACACAGCCTCTGTACTTCAGCCAAATCGACCTTCTTGTCCTCTTACCCTTTTCCACCTATATTTGACTGTCAATTAATGAACCCATATACTTTCAGTACACTCCCTTCCTCTTCTCCATAACAACCAGCTCTTGAAATCTTTTTTATCTTTCAAGTTCTAACTCAGGAGTTGCCTCTTTCATGAAGCCTTTCTTGATTCACCACTTGCCAGTACCATTAAAAGAAAGCCAACTTGCCTATTAAACTAAGTCTTTCAGTCTACAGTGGCCTTTAAAGTTTTCAGGAAGAAAGTAACTCTCAATGAACAGCTTCCTTGCCAAAATCCACAGATTAAAATAAAGAGTTTTAAAGGAAGCAATTTAATATGATGTTGGCCTCAACAGGAATCATGAGATCATTTTAATGGAATTAGTATAAGTATAAAATGATCAATGGAAAATAAAAATCTCCATATAAAAGATCCTTGACAAGGGCTTGGTATTCTTGCTATATATGAGGTACTAAAAGAAATACGTAAAAACAAAGTCCATTCCTCAGTAAATAAGTGATAGAAGGATATGAACCAATGGTTCTCAAAAAAATTGCAAACTATTAACAATCATATGAAAGAATTCATCAAATAATAACAAAAATGAAACCTCAGAATTGTTTTGATGTGCAACCCACACACACACAGCAACTTAGTAAAGATGAAGTTAGATGGGAATAGTAAATGATGAAAGGTTTGTGCAAAGATGGGCACACATAAATATTGTATTGTTAATGGAATGGTGGAATGGATGCAACAATTCTGAAAAGCAAGAGGCAGAGGTGAGGAGAGTACATATTCCAAGAATGGGAGAATAAGCTGTACAAAGGCTCAGAGACAAAAGATGAAGGAAAAGAAAAGTCAGTCTGCCTAGATGATAAAGTACATGAAAGAAAAAAGGGTAATATTTAAGTAATATTTAAGAATGTACAGATCTTGGAAATAGGAATTGGTATATGTCTAAGGCAGTGATGGGCAAACTTTTTAAAGAGGGGGCCAAAGGAAAGGAAATGCTCATCTGTCAGTCTGTTTCTAAGGTAACTCTTTCGAAGTTTCATTGTTTTGTATCCTACTCATTTTATTTGTCAGATTAGGAATAATGTGGGCAGCAGGATAGAACATTTCTGGGGGCTGCAACTGGCCTGTTGGCCATAGTTTGCCATCACTGGTCTAAGGAATTAGATGAAAAATCATAGACCCTACCTCTAAATAACAGATATTTAAATGTAAAGCATATGTTTACATGTATACAAATAAGTGTGATACAAAGTAGCATGGGGTGATTTTGAAGAATTCAAAAAGTATTTTATGGCTATTCAAAAAGAGTCTTATCTAGCATACAAAATTTAAAAAGCTCTAACAGCATCTGTAAACCTTCACTACAACAGAGTTGAGCATATAGATATGAAGAGAAATTAGTTAAGATGGTAAACTGCTAAATTCCAGCAGAGTTGAGCTTGTTTCCCAATTCATTGATCTCCCAATAAAGCAAAATCCCAGTAACCTCCCAGCAGTCTACCAGCAATGCGGTAGAGTATCTGTGTCTTTAATATGGGAGGTAGAAGGAAGACAGACTATTTTGGAGCATAGTACAGGAGTCATTTCAATTTAATAAGCATTTATTTCTTAAGCTTTTAATATCTAAAAAGTATGTTTTAGATACTAAATAATGAAAAAGATTAAAATTAACACAATTTCTGCCCTTAAGGAATTTAGAATCTAATAGAAAGAATATATCAGGAATAGAAATAAATATATTAAGACAAAATATGGGGATGAAGGGTTGAAAAGGTCATTTTTGGCTGAGGGGGGTCCTAACTTCATGTAAACCTTGAAGAATGAGAAAGCTTTCAAAAAGCAGAAATATTAAAGGAAAGTGTTTCCAGGCAGGGGAGTATAGGTTGGCACTATTACTAATGGGAACCAATAAGGGCTTCTTATAGAAGGTGGGGTTTTAGATGAAACTTGTAGGAAGATAGGATACAGAGACTAAGAGGTAGATAATTCTAGGCATGAGGGATAGTTAGTTAATGCATGGAAGTAGGAAAGTAGAACTTCTTATGCAAGGATAAAGAGATTATAGAGTCCCTGGATAGACTATTTTGGGATAGACAGGTAAAGGGAAGATAGCAGAAGGGTAAGAAGATGACAGAAGATGATAAATGACAGGAAAGGCAGCAGTGGTCCAGGATATTAAAGACTTTATAAGTCAAACAGAACATTTTAAATTTTATTTTAGAGGCAAAAGAAAGTCACTGAAGTTGACATAGTAGGGAGACATGATAAGACCATCAACTTAGGAAGATCACTTTGATAGATGAAGAGAAGATAAACTGGAGTGTGGAGATATTTTGTTTATTTTATTTTTAATTTTTTCCATGGTTATGACTCATGTTTTCTTCTCATCACTACCCCTTCCCAGAGTTGACAAGCAAATCCACGGGGTTATACATATATATTATCACTCAAACCCATTTCCATATTACCTATTTTTGTAAAAGAGCAGTCCTTTAAAACCAAAATCCTAAATTACATACCCATATAAACAAATGATAAATCACAAGCTTTCTTCTGGATTTCTATTCCCACAGTTCCTTCTCTAGATGAGGATAGTATTCTTTTTCAGAAGTCCCTCAGAATTGTCCTGGATCACTGCACTGCTTTTAGTAGCAAAGTCAAATAACATTTGACCATCCCACAATGTTATAGTCCCTGCATAAAATATTCTCCTGGTTCTACTTACTTCGCTGTGCATCAGTTCATGTAGGTCTTCCCAGTTCTTACAGAAATCCATTAATTCATCATTCCTTATAGCACAATAGTATTCTATCACCATCATATACCACAATTTGTTCGGCCATTCCCCAATCAAGAGACATCCCTTCATTTTCTAATTTTTTGCTATCACAAAGAGTAAAAGCTATAAATATTTTTGTACAAACAAATCCTTGCCCATTTTTGTTTTATCTCTTTGGAATATAAACCCAGTAATGATATTGTTGGATCAAAGGCATGCATTCTTTTAAAACCCTTTTGGAAGGATTCCAAATTGCCCTCCAAAATGGTCAGATCAATTCACAACTTGGAGTGTAAAGAGACTTCAGGGAGACCAGGCAAAAGGCTACTGCAACAGTCTAGAAAGAAGGCAAACAAGGACCTGCAAAAGGGTGGCAGTATTGTTAATACCCATCAACAGACTTGATATGAGGAGTGAAAGTGATGAGCTGAAGATGAAACCTAGATTGTAAGCCAGTTTGCCTAGAAAGATGGTAGGGAGGTAAGGAAGACAAGAAGAGCTTAGAGTAAAAGATGAGTTCACTTTTAAAAATGTTGATTTTAAGACGTCTATGGGACAGACCCTGGCTATTGAAGAATTTGCTATTTGACAAAAACATTTAAGAACATTGGAAAATGGTCTGGCAGAAGGCTGGCACAAAACAACATCTCACACCATAAACCAAGATAAGTCCCAAATGGATACATGATTTAGACATAAATAAACTAGAAGACCAAGGAATAAATTACCTATAAGAACTATGGATAGGAAAAGAGTTCATGAGCAAACAGTTGATTTCTCACAAGAAATAAAATGAAAGATTTAGAGGATAAAAAATTAAAAAGTTTTTGTAAAACAAAACCAGGTTCATTAGAATAAGAAGAAAAGGGGGGCAGCTGAGTAGCTCATTGGATTGGTAGCTCAGGCCTAGAGATGGGAGGTCCTAGGTTCAAATCTGGCCTCAGACACTTCCTAGCTATGTGACCCTGGGCAAGACACTTAACTCCCACTTACCTAGCCCTTACCACTCTTGAGCCTTGGAGCCAATACATAATATTGGTTTTAGTTAAGGGTTTTAATTTAAAGAATTTTAATTTAAAGAAGGAGGAGGAAGAGAAACGGGGGGAAAAGAAGAAAAGCAGGAAATTATAGAAAATCTTTGTAGCAAGTTTCTCTGATAGAGGTCTCGATTCTAAAATATATAGGGACATGAGCCAAGTTTGTAAGTCATTCTCCAAAAGATAAATTGGAAAAGGATATGAATAATCAATTTTCAGAAGAAGAAATCTAAACTATCAATAATCGTATGAAAACGGTTCTAAATCACTAACAATTAGGGAAATGCAAATTTTGAAACCTGTCCCCACCTCCCCACTCAAATATATCCAACCAACACATTTGTTAAAGGATTTTTCTTCCTAGCTGTGTGACCCTGGGCAAGTCACTTAACTGCGCACTGCCTAGCCCTTACCACTCTTCTGCCTTGGAACTAATACATAGTATTGATTCTAAGATGGAAGGTAAGGGTTTAAAAAAAAAAGTGGCTTTTCCTAAACTACAGGTGTGATCATGTCATTCCCTTACTCAATAAACTCCAGTGATTCCCAAATGTTGATGAACAAATATTTCAGCTTGAGTGCATCTTTTTAAAATTTCAAATTTTGTTGTAAGTTTTATAATGTACGAAATTATTCTCCCATTATACCTAAAAGACATTTATTTTAACATAAAAAGTGCATTTGTGCATTAAAGGAAATATGTATGTAGAAATATATATTACATATATACATATGTGTGTATATCAAAGTATTCATTCAAAAATTATTCCATTACATATAAATTATTATTACTTATAGACAGTATGTCACTTAAGAGTAACTGTATGTATATAAATATATATAGTGCAAATATCAAAATATGTGCTTAAAATTTTTCTACTGCTAAATGTGTACAATAAAAAAATTTTAGAGAACACTGTTCTAGAAGACACTAACTAGCCACAAACTCAATTGGTAAACACCAAAACAACAGATGAAAGATGAAATACAAGATAAAAAAACAAGATACTCAATATTGGGGAGGGGATTAGAAGGGAGAGAGGGAGGATTAACGCACAAGTGAACAAACTTCATATTCTCTAATCAAAACTCAGACTTGAAGGACTATAAAACAATACATACCCTTTGATTTGATAATACAACGACTAGGTCTATAGATCAAAAAAAAAGGGGAAAGGACCTACTTGTACAAAATATTTATAGATGCCCTTTTTGTGTTGGCAAAGAATTGGAAAATAAGGGGATATCCATCAATTACAGAATAGCCGAACAAACTGTGGTATACGATGGTGATAAAACACTATTGTACTGTAAAGTATGATGAACATGATGATTTCAGAAAGAGCTAGAAAGTCCTACATGAACAAATGTAGACTGAAATAAGGAGAACCAGGAAAACACTGTATACAATAATAGCAACATTATGGAATGATCAACTATGACAGACTTAGCTATTATCAGCAATACAGTGATGAATGCTATTCGCCTCTAGAGAAAAAATTGTTGGACCCTGAATGCAGATGAAAATATATGATTTTTCAACTATTAATTTGGGTTTATGTTTTGGGGTTTTGGTTTTATAAGATTACTCACTTACAAAAATGAATAATATGGAAATGTTTTGCATGATAATATGTATATAACCCAGTCTGAATTACCTGACAGCCCTGGAAGGGGGAAGGGAAGGAGAGAGGAAGATAAGTTCAATCATATAATTTAGGAAAACTTGTGTAGAAATTTATTACATTTAAGTAGTAAAAAATTGTTTTAAAAAAACAACTCAGACTTGAAGTAACCAAGTACAATCGCCTCAACAACCAAAAGACCTAGGGAAATTTCAATGAAGGAGAAAACCTCAAATTGTACAATAAGAGAAAAAGGAAAAACTGAAAAATAAAAACTGAACTAAGGCATTTTTTCATTTGCAAAGCCAAACAGTGAATAAAAAACTTTTTTAAAATAAACAAACTTCATGGAAACAATAGCGATTTAATTCTTGAAACAAGTTTCAAGATACTATAGGGCAATTGGATTGAGTTGTCTCAAAATCAAGTACATTAAAAATGTAGTTATTAACAGTAAGCAGGACAAATCATAATTAACAAATCATTCTGTATAAGAACAACAAAGGAGAAAATAATGGCTCCAAAAGGTATTCATTCCTTTATCCAAAAAAACCCACTAACACCTGAAAGTCTTTTCTAATTTCCCTAAATTCTTCTTACTCCCTAGATCTTCCCCCTAAAAGCTAATGCTTCCCTAACTACTTCATACTTAACTATTTATTTGTATTTATTCTTTCTATGCCAGCTACACATGTGTGCATATGTATATACATACATAAATATAACTATCCATAAAGCTCTCCCCCTTTAAAATGTAAGCTCTCTAAGGGTAGAAACTATTTCCTGGCATATAATAAGACACTTAATAAATGTTGATTAAGCAACTACTATGTACAAGGCACAATGTGGTAGGCACGGAGCACACAAAAACAAAATACTCTTACTCCTTTAGGGACATTACATTCTGGAAGGTAGGGTAGTACATACAAAATGTACTGATATAATAATGCAAAACAAAGACCTAATCACGTAAGGGGGTAGGCAGGCACTACCTGGTGGGAAGAGGAGGCTAAGCCTTGAAGCTAGGAATTCCAAGCAGTAAATGGAGAGGAAGTTAAACATTCAAGGAAAGAGAGAGGTCATCTGTACAAAGGTTACATAGGCAGTAGATGTAAACTTTTGTATGGAATATTAAGTTTGATTAGAAGTTAGAAGACATATGGACATGTAATCTGAAATCAGTCAAGACAGATTGTAGTCAACTTGTATAGGACTTTAAAAGTCAAAAAGAATTTTATGTTGATTCTGGAGTTTATTAAACTAGGGGGAATGTGGAGAAAGGATGGATGAGAAGAGAAGAGAAAGTTACATCAGGAAGGACCTCCCTGCTGGTGAGATTTCAGCTGAGTTTTGAGAGAAGGCAGAGGGAGATAGCTTTCCAGGCATGGGGAATGAGTTAAAGATGCTATATAAAAAGTCAGGAAATTAAGTATCCTATGCAAGGAATGATAAGAGTCACCAGTGTAGCTGGATTGGAGAGTACCTGGAAGAGATAAAGTACAATAACACTTTAAAATAAGAAAGAAGCAATATTGTAAAAGACTTCAAAATCATTTTTCAGGGGGATTTTATACAAACATTTAGACAAAAAGGATCTGGAGCTAGTAGATGAAGGCTAGATACATATACATTTGGGAGTCATCCACATAGAGAAAATTGAACTCTTGGGAGCTAAGAAGATCACCAAGAAAGAAATATATAAAAAGAAAAGGGCCATGGGATACCCATGCATATGGGGAGGGATATAGAACATGATTTAGTAAATGAGACTGAGGGTGAGCTGCTGGAAAAGGAAAAGAACTACAAGAGGTCATAAACTCCAGAGAGAAAAGAAAAAGCCAGGGGAAAGAAGATGGTCAATAGTGGGACCGCAAAGATCCAATAAGATGAGAAGCAAGAAAATAAAACACTAGATTAAGTAATTAAGAGAGAACTAATGAACTTGAGAGAGCAGTGTCAGTTGAATGAAATGGTCAAAAACCAGAATTGGAAAACAGTTGAGAAATGAAAAGGAAGTGGAGACAGCAAAAAAAAAAAAGTAGAGATCTCAAGAGAGAAAATTCTAAAAATACATTACAGAGCCATTCAGCTGCCACACAGAAGATGGCATCTAGTAATTATTTCCATTTCTTTCTCTAAGGATTTCTTTAAGATATATATTCAGTATTATATTTTGACAAAATGTCATCTGCCTCTTTTAATTTCTGCTCTACTATTTATTCTTCTTTAGCTTAATAATATCTCAAAGAAAACATAAAAAGATTTTTATCTTTACATGGCTCGTTTTCTTTCATGGACTCTTATTGCCAATACTCACTATAGCTGACTAAATGGCATTCCTACAAAAATACAAATTTAAGCATTAGTTGATCATTTTGAGCCAACTATAATCTTGATCTAAAAATTAGCAAATGCAATAGTTTATGTTCCAAAAGTTTATTAATAAGTCAGTTGTCTGAAAATGAGAATCCAAGAGGCGGTATAAAATAATTTGGAATCAAGAAAACCTTGGCACAGCTATCAGGCATGGTTCATATCTCATCCCTGTCACTTGCTGCCTATGTAACTTAGGTAAATAATTTAACCAATTTGGGTCTCAATTTCCTTTATACAAAAAAGGGAGGGCTTGAACCAAATAGCTTCTAAAGGATGCCTCCAGCTCTAAATCTGTGCCCCTTTATATGTTTCTATAGGGAAAGAAAAGGTGACTGTGTCAAGTACAGGCCATAAAATCATGATCATACTACAATTTCTTACAACTTAGAAAAGACTTCTATGAAGTTGTCTAGTAGCGACAGCTATGTGAGGCAGTGGATTTAATTTAACCCTGATTGTCTAGAGTTGTTACTAGGTCAGAAAGTAAGGGTTTAAAAAAAAAATTTTAAGTCATCCACTACAACTCACACCTATATAAGAATCATCCTTTACAATATCCAAAAATAAGTTAGTATTTATCCTAAGTTTGAGATCCCTATTGAGGATAAACCAACATATTTCTAAAGCAGCTCATTCCATTTTGGGATAGCTCTATTTATTACAAAGTTTTTCTTATATCAAGCCTAAATTTGGCTCTCTGAATCTTCCCTTCATTGCTTTGAGTTCTGCTCTCTGGAGCTAAACAGAACTGCTGTGATAAGGATTTTATTTAGTTTACCCTGTCTCATTAGGAGCAGAGGTTTAGGTCCCCTTTAAGAAGGAACAGAGAGAGCTGGTTACAGGCCCTTGAAAGAAAAAGCATAAATTCCAATGAAGAAAGAATTCTGGGCTCCATGTTTATCTGACAGTCTCAGGAAACAAGGGTAGCTGTTTTGAGTTCTCTCGCTCTGACAGTTGGTAGCAGTTGAAGTTAAAAGAAGATTATATATTACTTTGAAAGTTGAGAGTTGAGAAAGAGAGTATTATCCACTAAAGAGTTTTTCCTCCCCAGTTCCTGTAGGGGAAAGAAACTGCCAAAGAGAGGCTCTGTCCACTCTCTCTGACTTAGAAGAAGGGCCTAGGTCAGTTTCTCTCAGATAGGAGATTCTGACAGTTATTCTAACAATTTGATCTTTTATATTAATTGAAGAAGATTAAAGAAGATTTTATAAATTAGAATAGGTTTAGTTGGAGAATAATTTTAAGATAGTCAAGAATAGTTTAAGGAGGTCTACTTTGATAGACAAGAAGAAGCTGAAAACATAGCAGTCTAGATTGTGGGGGGGGGGGTATTTAGACATTGTAAAATAAGGTTAATAGATTTCATAGATTATTCCTAACTCCTATCTCTATCCTTCTCTTGCCTTTCCCTACCTCAACTAGGAATAAATTAGAGTTGTATTAAACTGCATCCAGCTTTCCATCCACCACCTTCAAATAGTTTAACCCTGACAGCTTTAGTTACTTATCAATATCCAACACCAACAGTAAGATAAATTATATTTATAACAGCTTATCAATAATAGTTTGGGTGTCAACATACCAGCTATTATTTACTTATAACAAAACAAATCTTAATCCATCTTCCAAATTCCAGTCATTCAGATCCTTGAAGATAGCTATCATTCCACCCAAGCAATCTTTAGTCTAAGCTCAACTTCCTTGAACCTATTCTCAAAAAGCAGGACTTTCAGGTTCTTCACCAACTTAATCACTATCCCTATAAACACTCTCTAGTCTACCAATGCCCTGACAACATTTAGCAGAGTATTATTAAAATAAAGATTAAACAAAGGCAAACTTGCAAAAGACTTTGGGGAAAAAGCATGCAAGAACCTTGTGGAAGAGACTGTTTGCAAAGGAAGCAGACTGCACTCCTGGAACCATTAGGGGTCTCATTCCAGAATGAGAGAGAAGGATATGGAGGAGGACAGAGAGTGCCAGGAGGCCTTTTTGTTTTAGAATGCTGCAAGGGGGGGGTGGAGGTGGGCTAATTCCATTGGCCATTTTGATTGGTTACAGGGTTTTTGACTGAGCTCGGATCCTACCTGAGAAGATCAAGGAATCCAAAGACTCTTGACCTGATCCTGACTGCCTGATCTCATTTTAGTGCTGAGACCAGGTTCCTGGAGATTTCATGTGCATGAGAGAAGTTTCCTGGACAGAATCTGTCTGCCATACTCTGAGCCGAAACACTCTCATCTTAAGCCTGTTGGCTTCTAGCTAAATCCTTATAATCTGAACTTTGTTCTCATTTTGTGGACCAGCTAGTCAGATTTTAGTTAGCTAAAAGGGTTTAGGCAGATAGAGAATAAATAGAGTAGCCCAACAGTGTTGGAACCAAGCAGGTCTTTGCAGACCAGTATATGAGTGGGAGGAGCTAGAACCTGGTAACTTAGGGAACGCCTTCTACCCTGGTCCTCTATCCATTTATAAAAGTAAACATCGTTTATTTGAATATCATCAAACTGCAGTCAGATTTTTTGTTAAACTTACAGGAGACTGGTGTAGCTGACCCCTGAGCCTACAAAATAAGCCAAAACCACTGTTTGGGTCATCACTGGTTCAAACCTAAATCCACACTAAGAGACCTCTATTTAGTGGATAAAAGCCCCCATTTTTTTAGTATAGGCACTTAAATGCTTCTTGACTGATTCTTTGAAAATAAGGTCCCTAGAGCTGAAGACATGCAAGAATATCCAGGCAAGGTCTTCCTGGTCTTAGACACTATGCCTCCTTCCTTTTTTGCTGTTGTTATTCAATTGTATCCAACTCTGTTACCTCATTTGGGGTTTTCTTGGCAGAGATACTAGCATAGTTTGCCATTTCCTTCTCCAGCTCATTTTACAGATAAGGGAACTGAGTCAAACAAGGTTAAGTTACTTGACCAGGGTCACACAGCTAGTAAGTGTCTGAGTCCAAATCTATACTCAAGAAGATAATAAATCTTCCTAATTCCAGGTCCAGCACTCTATCAACTGCACCATCTAGTTGCCTCCTTCCCTAATGCAACCTAAAAGCTTACTATTTTTCTGGCTGTCACATATCACATTCTGCTTGCTTGCCATTCAATCATCTAATCTTTTTAGACTCCTCTAGCTAGATTTTGTATTTAAGAAATCAATTAATAATACAAAACATGCATTAAATTGTGGCCCAAATCATTAGTCTTTAACAAAATTGAACCCAAAAATCCAATCAACTATTCAACTCAATGAGCTATTTTTTAAACAGAAGCATGAGATAGTGCAGTGGACGACTAAGGACCTCAGACCCCAACACAATGGTATAATTCCAAAGAATGTGTAAAGCAGCTGGAGGGTACAAAAATGGATCATATTCCACCCTCTCCACCACAGTTAATCAGAGGGCCCATCTCCAAGAAAACCATACCTACAGGACAACTAGATGACTCAGTGGATAAAGGCTTAGAGACAAGAGGTCCTGGGTTCAAATGTAGATTCAGACACATCCTGGCTGTGTGATCCTGGGCAATTCACAACCCCAACTGCCTAGGCCTTACCACTCTTCTGTCTTGGAACTGATACTAGTTATCAATTATAAAACAGGAAGTAAGGGTTGTTTGGTTTTTTTAATGGGAGGCAGCTAGATGGCTCATTAAGTAGAATAGTAAACTTTGTGAAGATGGAATTAGCTCTCCCCTATTTATTCTTTAGACTTTAAGCCATCTGGAATGTATACGCTCCATTCCACTTAGAATTAAGTGGCGACTGGGGAGAGCTGTGACCCACATGTGCCAGTGAGTGACAAATCAGAAAGAACCGATTGCCCCCCTGGGCAGTCCAAAGCGAGGTTGAGGCTGCCATTTGTCCACATAGAACTGGAGGGTAGACACAGGAAGTGATGCAAAGAATTATCTTTTAAATATGATGGTAACTTCCTGTGAGGGGGAATTATGCCCTTTGAACTTGGCCTTGGAGGAGCTCAGGTTTGAGACCTCAGACTGCTTCCTTTTGGATTGTTATGTGGGTGAGTGAAAGGCTAACCCCCTTTCTTTGGCTTTTCTGGAGGCACTAGCCTCCAAAAAGGCCTCTCATCTTGGAGGAGGCCTCATGGCTAGAAGCCTTGTTTAATTTACCTCTGTGCCCCCCTTTGCTGGGGCCTCTGAAGCCCTGCCTGGTTTGGACCCTCTCTCTCTCTCTCTCTCTCTCAACTTCCTACTTTCGCTCTTCCTATTTGTAAATAAACAATCATAAAAGTCCTGTCTTAGATCTTTAATTTGGAATTGCGTAATCAATTCCTGGCAATCAAAACTCTTAAATATGAAGTCCAACCATAATTTTTACTCCTTACAACCTGAAGTCAGGGAGTCCTGAGTTCAAATCTTTCCATGGGTTCTTTCTAGCTGTGCAAGTCACTTGATCTCTATAAACCTCAGTTTTCTCAGCAAAACCTCCCAAGATACTTATGAGAATAAAATGAAATAGTAATTTGTAAAGCACTTGGCAAACTATAAAGCACTGTATCAATACTAGGTATCACAAATTCCTATATAGTTCATACCACTGTACACTCTCACCCTCCCCACAAAGAGCCTGCTCCTCATGGAATTATATTTGACCACCACCCAGGTACCCCAAAGGAAGATGATGTGGATGTCACTGAGGAAAAAAATTACTGCAAACACAGGAAAGACCTCTCTCTTCCCTAAATTTGGGTCCCCACTAGTAAGAGCTCAGCCTCTAATATCCTTTATGTTTTTGAGACCATGTGAGTCCCACAGGAATGGATAGGTCGCAGATAAGGATTACATTTTCTCTCAAGACTCATTCTTCTCTAATCATTCTTGAAAGGTCTGCTCACAATTTCATTGTCCTATATTTCTCAGTCTCTCTTACCCCACAAATCTAGCTGTCAGATTTTGTCATTTCTATTTCCACAACATCTCCTGAATATTCTCTTCTTCTCTCTGATCATCACCATTATTAGTTCAGGAACTCAAAACCTTTCTCCTAGACTGCTTTACAGATCTCCTTTCATCTAGTCTCTCCCTATTGCAAACTACACAAGTGCTATTCCAAAAACACAATTCTAAATACATCATTCTCCCCAATTTATGAAACTCTAGAGACTTCTCTATTGATTCTAGGATCAAATACCAACCTCTATGTCATTTAAAGCCTGTAACAATTTGGCTTCAACATACCATTCCAGTCTTATTATAAATCTCTCCCTTTCCTACAGAAGTCTAGCCAACTGGGAGCAGCTAGGTAGGTAGCTCAGTGGATTGAGAGTCAGGCCTAGAGACAGGCGGTCCTAGGTTCAAATTCGGCCTCAGACACTTCCCAGCTGTGTGACCCTGGGCAAGTCACTTGACTCCCATTGCCCACCCTTACCACTCTTCTACCTATGAGCCAATACACAAGTTTAATACACAGGTTTAAAAAAAAAAAAAGGAAGAAGTCTAGCAAACATAAATAATTAAAATACCCAAATATGAATAGAAAATTAATGTATAATATCATACACTAAACAAAACAAAATCAGAAAAAGGGTGGATTTATATTGAAACTTTCCACTGAGCTGAAATCAGATATAATTCAATTTTGTTTATTTTTGCACTAGGTCTGTTGAAGATGTTCAGAGCTCCTGCTGAAAAGCTGTTCAATTTATTGATTATTATGAACTGTTATTTGATTGATGTTATATACATCATTCAATTTTAAAAGTATATAAAGGAAGAAATTCACCTACTTGGCTAGCTACACTGATAAAATTAAGTGAATAATTAATACCTTTATTTACAGGCCTATGTTTTCTCCCAGGGTTTAGACAGGGATTTTTGAAAAATAACAAAACATTCATTCACATTGCCCCCTAAAATATTATTCATAGGGGGCAGCTGGGTAGCTCAGTGGAGTGAGAGTCAGGCCTAGAGACGGGAGGTCCTAGGTTCAAATCTGGCCTCAGACACTTCCCAGCTGTGTGACCCTGGGCAAGTCACTTGACCCCCATTGCCCACCCTTACCAATCTTCCACCTATGAGACAATGCACCAAAATTAAGGGTAAAAAAAAATATATTATTCATAAAAGTTTAGGTAGGAGTAAAAACATTTTATGCCACGAATAATAAGATAAAACATTAGTTCATCTTTATCTCATTCTTTTTAATGTCTATTTTGGGGACATCTTACATAATTTATAAATATGTAAATTTACATATACTGGTAGAGGAGTTGCAAATGCTTATACAAATACACACACAAATCTACATGTATTTGTTGAAAGTAATGTGTAATTTAAAAAAATTTGGAGATCTGATCCAGTCATTCTGGAGGACAATTTGGAATTATGTCCAGAGGGCTATAAAATGTTATATACTCTGATTCAGTAATACCACAAGGTCTGTATCACAAAGAGATTTTTAAAGGGGGGAAAAGAGGAGGAACAAGCTTCTTGTACAAAAATATTTATAGATGCTCTTGTAGTAGCAAAAAGTTGAAAATTAAAGGTATGTCCATTATGTTAGTTAAAATCACTTGGGGTCCTATTTGGAAATATTGAGCCTCAAGATATGTAATATTTGACAAACTTCGTGTGGACACGTGGGGAACTTTGAGACTACATCTTCCATGATCCAATGGGTTTCCGGTTTCTGAGGGGATGACGTCAGAGAACGGGAACCAACGTATAGGGCAGCTCAGCTTAAATTCACAGGTCAGGCTTGAGACGAGCTCTTTGGCAACGTAGATAAGATGGGCACTGGCGGTATTTTTGAATAGCTTTTACCAGGCGCGTGGTCTTACATATGTTTTTTTTATCAACATGGCCATGGCAATTAAAATATTATTTACTCTCATAATATCAGCCTTTATCATTTTTAATCGTTACACCATCAATTTGGGAATGGCAGAACAAATTGTAGTATATGATGGAATACTATTGGGTTGTAAGGAATGATCAACAGGATGATTTGGGAAAGAGCTACATGAAATGATGCAGAGTGAAATAAGCAGAAGCAGCAAAACATTGTACACAATAACAGCAATACTGTGAAACAATCAAATGTGATAGATTTAGCTACTCTCAACAATACAGTGATCTAGGACAATTCTGAGGACTTATGACAAAGAATGCTATCTGCCTCCAGAGAAAGCACTCTTGGAACAGGAATGCAGATAAAAGCATATGATTTTTCATTTGTTTATTTGGATTCATGTTTTGGGGTTTGGGTTTTATAATATTATTCACTTACAAAAATTAACAATATGAAAATATGCTTTGCAAGATAATACATGTATAACCCAGATCAACTTGCATGTAAAGGCCAGTACATCCCTGAACTGTTCTCTCTCCACCCCACTGCCTGGGAAACATGTCAAAACATGTTTGTCAGTAACAAAGTTAATATATGACTTAATCCATTATCTCTAAGAAAAGATGTATGGTGAGAAGGAAAATCATGCCAACATGTATGTAATCTTAAGAGAAAGGTATAAAGAAGCCAGCAGATGGCGGACAGAACAGCCTCTGCAAGCCTCACTGAGTCTGGCTGTCTTCATTTCAAGCCACTTAACTGTTCCACCCCCAAGATACCTGGACCTGTGAGAACTGGCCTCTTGAAACTCTGGAAAGCAATTTGTAACTATGCCCCAAAGTTAATAAAATGGACATACTCTTTAACCCAAAAGTACCAATTTTAAGCCTAAACTCCATAGAAGAAAGAGGAAAAGGATCTACATACACAAAAATATTTATAGCTGCTCTTTTTATGACAGCAAAGAATTGGAAACTAAGGAAATATAGATCATTTGGGAATTGGCTTAATAAACATTCTTTTATTCTCTTTAATGCAATTTATACCTCTTCATTTGGTGGTATGATGGACAGAGTGCTGAACCTGGAGTCTTTAAGGCCTTAGTTCACATCCTAGCTGTGAACCCTGAGTATTGTCACAATCTGCCTGTCTCAATTTCCTCATCTTTAAAAAGGATAATACTAGAACCTACTTCCCAGGAGAGTTGTAAATGAAATTATATTTGAAAAGTGCTTTGCAAATCTTAAAGTGTTAGTTAAATCTAACTATTATTATCGGCATCATTATTATTGTGGTTATTATTACAATACAAACAATTATTATATTAGAGTCCAAATATAGTCATTTTGCTATCACTGATGCAGAAAATTCTGGGAAAGATTCCCTTGAGAGAAGGGGAGATTTTCCAAATGGTATTGTTTGAAAATGACCCTGGATATTTTTTCAAGACTAGAAACATGCTCTATCAGCATAAATGAGGTTCATTATCACTTAAAAAAAAGATTCTTTTTATGCCATACACAACACAAATAAAATTTTAAATTCAAAAAATGAAATATTTATATTGAAATAAAGCTTTTCCAAAAAAAATTATTTTAACTCTAATTTAAATGTCTCGGTGATGGAAGAGAGAAGGAAGGGAAGGATGGAGGGAGAGAATTAAAGACAAAAAATGTTTAATGTTTAAAATTATTTTAAGTATAATTGGAGAAAAGATAAAATATTATCAAGAAAGAGTGATAGGAGGCAGCTGGGTAGCTCAGTGGATTGAGAACCAGATATAGAGACGAGAGGTCCTAGGTTCAAATCTGGCCTCAGACACTTCCCAGCTGTGTGACCCTGGGCAAGTCACTTGACCCCTTGCACCTACCCTTACCATTCTTCTGCCTTGGAGCCAATACACGGTATTGACTCCAAGACGTAAGGTAAGGGTTAAAAAAAAAAAAAAAAAAAGAGTGATACACAATAGGAAGCCAATTTTAAGAGTATGAAAAAATCTGTTTCATGTTCTACCTCTGACACATACCTGGCACTTTACCCTAAACAAATCTTACCCTTTATCCTGGGCAATTCTGTAAGATAAAGTCCCAGAATAGTAGCTGATTTGCATTTGTGGAAGGATTCTTATCAGGAATTCCCTAAGCCAATGAAATAGCAAGTTCAGAAAAATAATTTAAGGAATTTAATCTAATTATATAAATAGGATAAACAAAAAGATGAAGCACTGCCCTGACTATGAATACAGTTGGATAATAAGACACAGTTAGTTCATTACTTATACAGAAAATAGATGATCAATAAACTGGGCTCAGAAACAAAAGAGGAAAAAAACAAGCTCCTTTGAGTTTGGGGAAAGTTCATGGAACTTTCAATGATCCCAAGCTTTCCCGAAAGAAAATCCTATCTTTTTTTTAATTACCAAATCCTACCTTTTTTTTAAGTACCAATATTCCTCCAAATGTGATATGTATGGCTCAATAAAATGGGGAATATCAGCTGAAACTGTGTTAATCAGGTAACACATTATAACTAACATCATCTCTTCTGCCCAAAGTATCAGCTAACAAAAGTGAGGAAAAAATACTGTTTTGAAATTTTTCTAAAAGCATTTCCCTGATGATATATCTGCAATAAACATTACCAAAGTCTGGCTTGCTTAATTTTCTAATGAAACTAAATATTTCTCGAGGGCTCTCACTAAAATAATATTTGTCTATCTTAAAATTAAAGTTTATCAACTATTTCCTATTTATGAGAGTTTTCAATTCTTTAAAAATTTTAGCATAATTTTTAAAAAGCAGTTCTAAGATTTATAACTGTTAACCCAAGAAATACCCAACATCCATTTTTAAAGACATCTTTTCTGAACATCTATAACCTCACCTGCTAAAAAAGTTTCATTTTTAGGCATGAAAAACATTATCCCATCTCCCTTAAATTATTTAAAAAAAAAAAAAGATTAACTTTGATCTGCTACAACAATATTAGATAAGATACTTAAAATTAAATTTCATTAAAGCCTATCTCTTAAATAAGACAAGCTATTTCACACAAAAATATTTTTCAAAGTATATATATGCTCACATAATTATAATACATTAATAAAGGAGAATTCCAATTGTTCCATAATGACAAAAAAATTGTGAAGTAGGAACAAATCTTGAAAGGCAAGCAGCTCAAACAAGACCTATGAGCCAGATAATTAAAATGACTTAACTGCAGGAAATATAAAATCCCAAATCAAACTATTGCCTCTAACACTTCAAGGTAAAGTATCATATTTAACTAAGTGTTTCTTTGGTGGCACGGAAACTGGAATTTGCTGAGCAAATAAGTCTAACAAAGAGCAGTCAATCATTAAGAGGAATAATGAATGCTAATGTTTTTTTCTCCTAAGATACTGTAAGTAACTTATACTAACTCTAAAACTGAGTACAGTTAAAATCATAAATGTATCTTAATTTTTAAAAATAGAAATGAACCTTCATGACAGAACTATACTTACTTTCTCTTTTCATACTGAGTCTATCTCACCTGGTCTAGAAACAGAGTGTCCCTTTAAGGCCCCATCACCATTCACTGGCATGGAAGCTCTCATCTGCACCTTTTCAAACCTGAATTGGCTAGCTCCTCCTTAAGCAGCCTGCTACATCTTCCAGTCCTGGAGGGAATTAGTAAAGATATTTGATCATTTTTAATCTTATTGCAGCTTAGAGCCTTCTCCTCAAGTAATCCATCAGCTTCAGCCTCCTACAGTATCAAGGTGGGGAGGGAGGGAGGAACAATGAGGAAAAGGACTCACATGGTTCAGGAAGGCAGAGAGCAAGATGTATCTTTTTCACAACAGCAAAGGACTAGAATCAATCTGGCCAGGTAAATATAGGCGAGATTACACTTACTTAACAATGAGAGCCAAATGAAAAAATTGGTAGAAATTCCAAAAGTGAAAACATTAACTGCCCACAGGACTGGTGTGGAAACAAAAGAGCTATTTTTGTTAGGGAAACAAGAACACAGATAATTTAAGATAATTTTATTTTGAGAGAACATAAGCAACTGGAAGGAATGAGGAAGTGAAAGAAGAAAAGTTCTGATGAGAAGAGAGCTAAAGAAGGGAAGGAACATAGGAGATTGTTAAATGAATGCACAGCAGCAGAAAATACTGAATCTAGGAAACAGTTATTAATACAATTTGGCTAAAAAAAACATAATGGAGAAATGCAAAAAAGAGAAAATAAAGTTGTAGTTAGGTATATACTTTCTATAGAGGCAAAAGAAAATTTTCTGATCAGGGAAATTAGCTGGTCAGACTTTTTAAATTTGATTTACTTATTTATTTATTCATTCATTTATTTCTTTTTAAGCCATTACCTTCTGTTTTAGAATCAATAAATACTGTGTATTGGTTCTAAGGCAAAAGAGTTTTAAGGTCTAGGTTAAGTGACACAGCTAGGAAGTATCTGAGGCCAGATTTGAATGATCAGACTTTTAAGAAAAAAAAGGGATTCCAAAGCCAAGATGACAGAGTAGAAGCAGGGAAGCTTAAAACCACCATAAGAATCCTCTCCAACGAATCTTAAACTAATGCCACAAAACAAATACAGGAGTAAAAGAACCAACAAGAAGACAGAGTGAAGCAACTTTCAAGAAGAGAACAACCTGAAAGGCAGGCAGAGAACATCTGGGGCACTGGGGTGAGAGGGAAGCACAGCCAACAGGAGGCTACAGCACAGAATAAGAAGTAAAGAGTATGGGGCATCTGGGTGGCTCGAGAGCCAGGCCTAGAGACGGGAGGTCCTAGGTTCAAATCTGGCCTCAGACACTTCCTAGCTGTGTGACCCTGGGCAAGCCACTTAACCCCCATTGCCTAGCTCTTACCACTCTTCTGCCTTGGAGCCAATACACAGTATTGACTCCAAGACTGAAGGTAAGGGTTTTTTAAAAAAAAAAAAATAAAAATAAGAAGAAGAAGAAGAAGTAAGGAGCAAGCCTCCCCACTCCTACCCTACACCTACTATGTGCCAAGTTCTGAATCTGGGCCCAAGCCAATATCCAGACTCCTAGACCCTGCCTGGGCCAATAGTGGTTCAACCCAACGAAAACCTCAATAGTTCTAAGCAAACCTGCCACAGAATTCCAGCCTAGGGCAGTCTGTGCTACACAGCCTGATCTGTGTAGGCCCAGAGCAAGGCCAGGAGCCCTAGTCTAGAACTGTGTTGAGGACACCCAATACTACATAAACTTTTGGAAAAAATAGGCAGAGAAGGAATACTACCAAATTATTTTTATGAAACTAATATGATACTATTACCTAAACCAAGAAGAACATAAACAAAGAAAATTATAGGCCAATTTCATTAATGAATATAGATGCAAAAATTTTAAATAAGATTCTAGAAAGGAGAATACAGCAATATATCACAGGCAGAATTTATACCAGTGTGTCATTTCAAATTGTTGTAAGATGTTAAAACCTGTGGAAATGCTTGTAGGCTATGGGGGGAGGGGGAGGGGAAAGTAAAAACATGAATCATGTAATAAATTTTTTTTAAAAAGAAAAAGATATTATTGTAATCCCTGGGAGACTACAACTCCCAGGCCTCCCTTTTACAACTTCCCCTGACAATTCCCACTTCCTTTGTGGGAGGTGTCAGAGAAAGTATAAAAGAGAGAGTTTGGTACCTTTTCTCTCTCTACCCTGGAGGGTCTGCTTTGGAGCCCAGAGGCTCTCAGATCCTGAGCACTCTCTCTCTCAATGCCTTTTTCCCTTTCTACCTACCTCCTAGTTTTTCCTAGACCTTCCCTTTTCTAAATAAAATAAAACCTAGCTATTCTAAACCGTAAAGTTGCTCTCTGATCTTTTATTTGAGCCCAAAGGGCTCTGGTCAATTTCCCCCAGCCTGGGCTGGGGAGCCCTATCTTCCTTTCCCCTTCCTCTACCTTCTTCTCTCCTTTCTCCCATTCCTCCAATCCTCCTACATTCATCCCTTCACCCCCTCACCCTAGGAAAGCAGAACTAGTTTAATATTAGGTAAACTTATTTGTAATTGACCATATCAATAACCAAACCAACAAATCACATGATTATCTCAATAAATGCAAAAAAAAAAAAAGCCTTTGACAAAATACAACACCCATTCCTATTAAAAACACTAGGAATAAATTAGTCATTTCTTAAAATGATAAGTAGTATATACCTAAAACTTTCAGCAAGTATCATTTACAATGAGGATAAGTTAAAAGCCTTCCCAATATAACCAAGAGTGAAGCACGGATGTCCATTATCACCACTATTATTTAATATTGTATTAGAAATGCTAGCCTTAGCAAGAAGGAAAGAAAAATAAATTGAAGGAATTAAAATAGACAATGAAGAAACTAAACTATAACTCTTCACACATGATATGATGGTATACTTTGAGAATGCTAGAAAATCAGCTAAAAATAGTTGAAGTGATTAATAACTTTAGTAAAGTTGCAGGATAAAAAAATCAATCCACATAAATCATCATCCATTTAAAAGCACTCCAAATATGAGACAATCAAATGGGACTTTACTACTAATAGCAATGCAATGAACCAGGACACTGAGGGACTCAAGAATGGAAAGCTATAAGCATCAAGAGAAAGAACTATTGGAGCTGAAAAGCAGGAGAAAACATGATTTATTTTGAGTATATGATTTGGGGTTCTGATCTTATAAAAATGAACAACAGGAAACAGGTTTTGAGTATATACGTGTATAATCCAGTGGAATTGCTTATCTGTACTAGGAGGGGGGAGAAAAAAGGGGAGGGAGGCAAGATGAATCATGTAACCTTGGAAAACTTATGTGTAAATTTGTCACTGGAATAAAATAAATAAAAAAATAAAATAATTCTAAACAATATAAAAAACCTGGGAATCTACTTGCAAAGGCAAACATAGGAATTATAAGAACACAATTACAAAATACTTTTCACACAAATAAAGTTAGATCTAAACAACTGAGAAAATATTAATTATTCATAAGTAGGCTGAGGTAATATAAATGACAATTCTTTAAATTAATTCATTTGTTCAGTGCCATGCCAATCAAACTACCAAATAATTATTTTATAGAACTAGAAAAAATAATAACAAAATTCATCTGGAAGAACAAAAGCTCAAGAACTAATTAAAAAAAAGAATGTGAAGGAAGGAGGCCTGGCAGTACCAGATCTCAAACTGTACTATAAAGCAACAATAATCAAAACAATCAGGTACTGGTTAAGGAATACAATGGTAGATCAATGAAGCAGATTAAATGCACAATACACATTGGTAAACAACCTTAGCAACCTACTCTTTGACAAACGCAAAGATTCCAGCTTTTGGAGTAAGAACTTGCTCTTTAACAAAAACTGCTGGGAAAATTAGAAAACACTCTCTGAGGGCATTCCTCACTTCACCCACCCCTCTGCCCAGCAGCCCAATGGGAAGGCTTTCTCCCTCCCCTATGTGGGGTGCCCAGTGCTTGTGGTGGGGAGAGAGAGGAACTATGCACACCATCTCTGGGAAGCAGGGGCAGGGCTGGGCATGTGGTTTCTAAAAGGTTTGCCATCACTGCTTTGGATGATATGGGTCTTCAAAGTTCTCTGGTTTGAGAAAAACATTATACTGAATGGACCAAGCCCAGAAACACTTGGAAACCTCCTAAATTATAACTGTTATCATAAACACAAGAAAAAAAAATCAGAAAAAGAATGGCCAGAAACCCAGCCTACAATATGCAGTTGGATGGGCAATGAATAGAGTTTATCAAAAAACTGAAAAGACACTGTGTAGACCTGAAATTGAACATAAAGACAAAAGGGAGGTCTGGATTGCCTTTGGAAGCTTGCACAATACATGTACTATTACTCTCTGCTTTTCTACCTTTTAAAAAAAGGTCATTCTTTTATCAATTCTTTTCCAGTGATGCTATAATATATGATACATTATGCTATATATAGTGATGCAATTAAGTTATGTACTAGCATAGCCTCCAAAACATAAGATTAAGGATCAAAGGGCAAGTATAAAAAGCAAGTGGGCCCACATAATTCTCATTTTATATAATCAAATTTGCCTATTTATATTTGTGATCTTACTATAGATTTAAAAGATATACCTCCTGTTCACCTTAATTTTTATATGATCCTTACTATTAAGGATTCTATTACATTTAGAGTATGTTGTGTCATAAGACAACCTTTTTCCTAATAAGCTGCTTTCTATGTTTTTCATCTTAATGATCTTAATGAATAAAGAACTCTTCTACTAGTGTACAGTCTTAGATTTATCAAACAGTTATATTTATTATGTTCAATTGGTTCTGGTAGGTCCTCTAATTTTGTATTTTTTTAACTAAAATTTTTATAACAAATTCTTTTGCCATCAAGAGCAGTGAAGTCACTATATTTCACTCTAATATCCAATCCTAGATATGCTTATACTGGAAGTAAAAATGGACCTGAACAAAACAAGAAAGGAAAAGAAACTGAGTAAACCAAATGTACACAGAAGAGGCCCTTGGTGAAAGAGGCACATATGAATTCAATAAGCAATCAAATTTTCAAGATATCTTTAGGAACCAAAAATATCAAAGATGTAGGGAAAAAAAATATCAAAACTTTTAAATACTTTTTTTAAAGTGACATAGAGAATATAAAAAAAATTACTTAAAGGAGAGAAACCAATACATTCAATAGAAGCTTTAAAACAAATTCAATAAGAATTCATATCATCAATTTAAACATAATTTGACTAAAACAAATATACTGCTGGTAGTCACTTGTAAGACCTACAGAAATGATGAACATATAGAGATGATGAACAATTAACAGGCCAAATATCTCTGTAATGAACTAAGAAGAGAAACTGTTTTGAATAGGAAAGGAAAAAGTTATGTTTGCACACCTCTCCCATCCTTTTCCTCCAAGCTCCAGGGATCCTTTATCTGTGACATTTATATGACCAGTTTCAAGTTTACAATTCTTGTTAGAAGAAATGGACTATATGGAAGTAAAAAGTAACTACTGTCTGTCAATGAATCTTGTCATTTTATAATTTCACTCTACTATTTTTTTGAGCATTTTTTAAAAATCGTTTCCAGTTTCATTCATTTATTAAAGTCAATATTGTCAAATTAAAAGTTTGCTATATACTAGATAAAAAGGCTTTTCTCTTCTACATTGGCACAGTAGAAATAGTAAAGTATCCTAAGACATTTAAGGCTGGAACAGAAAAAGAGGCTTGAATTTAAAGGATTTAGAAATTCACTACTGAATCTGATGCATTAAAAAGATTACTTTTCAGGCTACCATTTATTTAATAAAAGATAATTTGGTATGCTTTTAAATGCTAAGTTTGAAGAAGACCTAGATTCAAATTCCAAAAGCCTGCCCAAATTTCTTATTAACTGTATGAATTTAGACAAATTCTTTTAACTTCTGTGTCTCAAGTAACTTTCTAGGATTTACCCAGACTACTTGTTTGTAAAGAGAATTCTGATATCTCCAGTACCTGACCCTGGGGCATTTATGGATCCTGCCTACAATATTTTATTGTTAAAATAAATGTTTTTATATAATATTAAACTCATGAACATTTTAATAAAAAAGAAAATATCTTCTAAAATGTAAGAAATTTGAATAAAAGAAAAAATTATATTCTCAAACTGTAAAAATATGGTATAAAATATAAATCAATGATTTTTCAGTCCTACTGATAACTGAATCCTTTATTTTCCTTATGCCCTAAAACCACAAGAATAGTACTTAAAAAAGGTAAAAATTAAACTTTTTTCTTTTTTCTAATTAAACCCTTCCCTTCCATCTTAAGAATCAATACAGGATATTGGTTATGAGACAGAACAGTGATATGGGCTAGGCAATAGGGGTCAAGTGACTTGCCCAGGGTCATAGAGCTCAGAAGTGTCTGGGGACAAATCTGAACCAAGGACCTCCTGTCTTTGTGCTTGATTCTCAATACACTAAGCCAACTAGCTGCGCCTTCTATTGCATATTCTTTCAAGAAACCTCTAGACATGCTACAGTACTGCCAGGTGATCAAATGTATAGTGTAGGAATTACTTCCTATATGGACAAAAATCAAATACTTATGAAATATGATGTCCCAAACACAATGTGCAAAGCATAACATTTTTTAAAAGAAGGAATAACTTTTAAACTTTTATGAGATTAAAATTAAGGAAAAATTGCAAATATTTCTCCATTTTGCTAAACTGCTACACCTTCAAAATTTGGGCCCATTTGGGCCCAAAAGTTACTTGTAAAAACTCTTGAATCCTTTTAGTGACAAGTTTACATCATCCAGAAATCATCTGAACTGATAATGCTACATAGACTTTTCTCTCAATACACCTTGATAGTGCTTCAGCAATAGGCCTTTTTAATTTAATTGAATTAAAGTGAAACTACCTCCACTTGAGAAACTATTACAATATAACAAATAGAAGTGCTAATGACTATGTGTGCATGCATTTAAAAAGTAATATTAAAATATATTAATAAATATATTTAACTGTTAAATATATTATTAAAATATATTGATAAAATCAGAAACTAGATTGAGCAAATGTACATGCCACTTTTTTCTATTATTAATATAATTATAATTAAGCATAACTCTATCAATGTAGTAACTAATAAATGCTACCCACTTTCTAACATAAAAGTACCAGTCTCAGAACATGGATTAAGATAGACAGAGATATATGGATAAACAGATAGACAGAGATTTTTTTGGACAGTTTAAAGGAATTTGTTTTTGTCAAAAATCTGTTGTAAGGGTTTTATTTTTCTTTGGTTTTAAGGAGGAGAGGGGCAAAGGGAGAAAAGATAAAGATTTATTCATTGCAAAAGATTAAGTTATATTTAAAAAATTAATTTTAGATCAAAGAATATTTCATAAAAAGAAAACAAAAATTTTAAACCTTGAAGTTTCACATTATTCTGAGAATGGCAAATCAATCAATAAACATTTAATAAGTTCTAATTACAGTCCAGACACTATGTTAAGTTCTCAGAAGACAAAAAGAAACAAAAGATAATCCCTGCCCTCACAGTACCTACAATCTAAAGGGGGGAGGAGGGAAATTTGATTCAAGAAAATAGATACAAAGTAAGTTATATAAAGAATAAGCAGGAAATATTAAACAAACAGAAAGCACTAGAATTACATATGATTGAAGAAGATTGCCTATAGAAAGTGGGATTTTAGTGGTGACTTAAAGAAAGCCAGAGAGGTCAGCAGGTAGAGTGGAGGTGGGAGAGTATTTCAGGCATTAGGTACAGCCAGAGAAAATGCCCAGAGATTGTCTTGTTCATGAAACAGCCAGAAAGCCAGCATCACTGAAGTGTAAGACAAAAAATGGTAGGAAGAGACTAGGTTATTAAAGGTTTGGCTTGAATGCCAAACAAAATATTTCTGAATTTTATTATAAAGAAAATAACTGGAGTTTGGGGGGTAATAGGAGGACAATCAGATCTGTGGTTTAGGAAAATCACTATAACAGATAGTAGAGGAAGGAGTGGCATAGGGAGAGACTTGAGGCAAGCTGACTCACTATAACAGGTTATTTCAATAATACAAGTATGAGGTTAACAAGAACATCCACTAGAGTGGAAGCAGCACAAAAAAGAGGCAGTATACAAGAAGTACTGCAAAGGTGAAATTAATTGATTATCTGTTGAAGAAACAAAAGGAAAACAGGCTATTCTAATACATTGATGACAACTAAGATCTGGAACTAAGAAAATAATTTGGAATTATAATACAGAAGTCACCTTTCCATCCAACAAAGTCATTATTAGATATAAACTCTAAGGAGATCAAAGATAAAGGGAAAAGGACAAATATATAAAATTTTTATAGCATTACTTCTTGTGGTAGAAAAAAACAGAAAAAGAAGAAAAGAATGCTCATCTTTTTCATAAATTGTAACCAACCAAAGCAAACCGAACAAAGAGAATAAGTCTGCACTAGATGGTGCAGTTGGACAGAGTACTAGGTCTGGAGTCAGAAAGACTCTTCTTCCTAAGACCAAATATGATCTCAGACACTTAGCTGCATGACCCTGAGCAAGTCAGTTAACCCCATTTACCTTAGTTCCTCATCTGTAAAATGAGCTGAAGAAGGAAATGGCAAACTACTCCAGTATCTCTGGTAACCCCAAATAAGATCATGAAGAATCAGACATTACTGAAAAGAATGCCAACAAGAGTTAAAAGTAAGTCAACAAGAATTTATTAAGCAACTACTATGCCATGTAATGCTTAGTACTGGAGATAACAAAGAAGAGCATAGTCACTGCTCTCAAGGAGTTCTCAGTCTAAGAGTTGATAACATGCTAACAAACTATAAATCAACAAGATATCCACAGGATTATCTCAAGGACATCAGGAAAAGCTTCTCAAAAAAGTAGGATTTGGACTAATAACTGAAGGAAGTCAGGGTAAAGCAGGATACAGATACTAGAAGGGAAAAAATTACCCTTATGGGGAACCAGCTAGTTAAAATGCGCAAAAACATTATCTGTAATGGAGGTAAGTTAGAAGACTATCCAATATGATCAGGTGAAGCCAGGATGTCCATAATCACTATTACTATTCATTATTATACTGGAAATTCTAGCTATGATAAAAATTTTAGACAGAAAAAAAAACTGAAAGAATAAGTACAGATAAAGAAGAAACAAAACTATTACTTTTTGTAGATGGTTTATCAGAGAACCTTAGAGTCAACTAAAAAACAAGTAGAAATGATAACTTAAGCAAAGTTGCAGGACATAAAATAAACTCACGTAAATTATCACATTTCTATATTTTATCCAAAAACATCAACAGTAAGAGATAAAAAGTAAAATTCTATTTAAAATAACTACAAATAATGGAAAAAACACAGGAACTATATGAACACAATTACAATGTACACATGAATAAGAACAAATCAAAATAACTTCAGAAATATTCATTGCTCATTGGTAGACCAAGTCAACATAATGAAAAGATAATACTGCCTAAATTAATTTACTTATTCAATGCCATAACAAACAATTCCTATATAGAGCTAAATAAAATAATAAATATTCATCTGGAGGAATGAAAGGTCAAAAATATCAAGGAATCAATTTTTAAAATGGGAAAGGAATCCAACTGTTCTGGATGGCAATTTGGAACTATGTTCAAAGGGCTTTAAAAGACTATCTGCCTTTTGATCCAGCCATAGCACTGCTTGGATTATACCCCAAAGAGATAATAAGGGAAAAGGCTTGTACAAAAATATTTATAGCCATGCTCTTTGTGGTGGGAAAAAACTGGAAAATGAGAGAATGTCCTTCAATTGGGGAATAGCTGAACAAATTGTGGTATCTGTTGATGATGGAATACTATTGTGCTCAAAGGAATAATGAACTGGAGGAATTCCATGTGAACTGGAATGACCTCCAGGAATTGATGCAGAGTGAAAGGAACAGATCCAGGAGAACATTGTACACAGAGACTGATACACTGTGGTACAATCGAACATAAGGGACTTCTCTACTAGCAGCAATGCAAGGATCCAGGATAACTCTGAGGGACTTATGAGAAAGAAAACTAGCCACATTCAGAGGAAGAACTGTGGGAGGAGAAACACAGAAGAAAAACAACTGCTTGAACACATGGGCTGATGGGGATATTATTGGGGATGCAGACACTAACGATAACTCTAGTCCAACTATCAGTAATATGGAATTAGGTCTTGATCAATGATACACATAAAACCCAGTGGAATTGTGCATCGGCTAAGGGAAGTGGGGCGTTGGGGGAAAGAGAAAGAACATGAAATATGTAACTAGGGGAAAATATTCAAAATTAAAATTAAAAAAAGAAAGTGTTGGAGAAAAAGTTAATAAAATAGATTATATTTAAAGCAAACAAACAAATAAATAAATAAATAAATAAATGAAGTAGGAAAGGAAGGGAGCCTAACAGTAACAGATCTCAAACCATATTAGAAAGCTATTACTGTTGAAATAATTTGGTTCTGGGTAAGAAATACAACAGCTGATCAGTGAAAGAGATTAGGTTTATGATATACCAAAGCAAATGAACACAGTAACCTAGTGTTTCATAAATCCAAAGATTCCAGCTACTGGGGGCAAGCACTCATTATGACAAAAACTGTTGGGAAAACTGGAAAAGTGTCAGACACAAGGCAGCAGATCAACATCTCATACTACAGAACAAGGTAAGCTCCAAATAGGGATATAATTTTAGACATGAAGGATGATATCATTACCAAATTACTGGGGCAGTGAAGAAATTACTACTGGTCAGATCTATGCATAGGGGAAGAGTCCATGATCAAACAAGAGATAAAGGAGTTCACAGGAGATAAAATGAATATTAATTACATAAAAGTAAAAAGTTTTTGCACAAACTAATGCAGCTAAAATTAGAAACCGAAAACTAAGAAATCTTTGCACTATGTTTCTCTGATTAAAGGTCTCATTTCTAAAATAGAGAACGAAGTTAAATTTAAAATAGCCATTCTCCAATTTATGGTGGTTCAGTCAGCAGTTTCATGATTTTCTCCAGCTTTCCTTCAATAGTAGGTATTAAGGAAGGAAGGAAGGAAGCAAAGAGTGGGAATAATCTTGGACTGGGGCTTAACAGGACAATATTGGTGATAGGATAAAGAGGCAAGGGAGAAAGAAGAGAGGGTGATGTACAGTTGAATTAGTTTACCAAGTGCTCAAGACAAGAAAAGGAGAAGAGATGTTCATAATAACACAAAGAAAAATAAAACTAAAAGACATCAAAACTCTGATCAATAGAATGACCAATCTAGCCCCAAGACTCCTCTCAATGGGGAAGGGGTGGTACAGAATGAGGTGTAAATTATAAGCCTGGGCAACAATGCTCCTTATTTGTACTTCATTATACTTAATTACATAGGGGGAGTTAGTTCTTTGGGGGTGGAAGGGAATTGAGAATTGGTCTTGTTCTTGTTTTTCAAAGCATCAATTTTTTTTAAATAAATCTATCTAGGTTAAATATCCCCAGTTGGTGAACTGAGTTGTTTTTTTTGTTTTTAATAACCCTTACCATCTGTCTTAGAAGCAATACTAAGTATTAGGTCTAATGCATAAGGGTTGCAAGGGCTAAGCAATTGGGGTTAAGTGACTTGCCCACAGCTGCACAACTAGTAAGTACTTGGGGTCATATTTGAACCCATATCCTCCCAACTCCAAGCCTAATTCTCTCCACTGAGTTGCCTAGCAGCCCAAGTCAACTGATACTCTTAAGGCACAGTTTCTAGTCTTCTAAACATCTTTGTCACCTACTTTTCAAAATGCTCTGGCATTTCTTTTATGTCATTGCTAATATATAGCACAAAAGTGATTTCAGAAAAATGAGACATTATAAATAATGTTAAATATTTGTGATACTCAAGTGTGAAAATAACCTTATTAATCATATAATGAAATTTTTCCAAGGAGGTTCCTTAATAATTGCATGAACAAAGGGAATATTATCAGTCTATTTGTTTTTAATGGGCTTATATTAGAGATTTTTTTTGGACATAAAAATGATTTTTAAACTCAAGAGTAATAAAATGAAGTAAAAACTTAATAGTTGTAGAATTTCAGTCTCTGGAGTTAAGTTTAGGGTTATACTATCTGTTCTACTTGGTTTATATATCATTAGGAGTCTGAAACATTTGCCATTTGCACATACAGTGAATCAGAGAATGAAGCTTAATTATCAGAAGGCCTGGGAACCAAAAAGTGCAAACTTAGTAATCATATCTAACTCCCTATTCTCTATTCCCAATCCTAAATCTATCAAGAGTAAATATATCAGACTATTCACCATCTCAAAGGAGGGGGAGGAAGAAGAGAAGTCAGAAAGAAAATTGAATCCTAAAATGTCAGAAAACAATTGTCAAATACTGTTTCTATATGTAGTTGAAAATAAAAATTTTAAAACAACAAATGTTTTCAAGTTTTAAAAAAAGATTAATTAAATCCCCTCCCAAAAAGCTACTTCATGGGGCAAGGGACAAATGTCACATAAGAGCTGTAATACTATTATTTTGGCAGCAAAATCCTTGTGATCCATAGAACAAAAAGTGCTAGTAATAATTATCTTCAAAATAATAATACCTAGAATTTATATGGCACTTTAAGGTTTACAAAGCACTATATAAATATTATCTTATGTGAGACAACCACCTTGGGAAGTAGGTACCATTATTACCCCCATTTTGCAGATGAAGAAACTGAGGTAGACAAAGGGTAAGTGACCTGTCTAGGGTCACATAGCTATTAAGTGCCTGAGGCTGGATTTAAACTTGGGTTTTCCTAATTTCAGGTCCAGAGCTCTATTCACCTGTCTGCCTCAACCAGCAAAAATATTTTCATTTTTTTCCTCTAAACCACAACTAAATAAGGTTAAATCACAACCATGTTTTAGTATATATCTCTCCTCCTAATTGTGACTTAAATTCTAATTAGATGAAAATTGTGTTCCATAGCCAGTTTATGGGTAAATATTCAATTCATGGAGGACTTGTTAAGTCAGAGCTCTTCACATGTTTGCTATTGTTAGTAGTATATCCCAATTCCATCTCAGAGTAGTTCACATATAATATAATTCAAAGTATAGGGCTGAAAATGGAAGCCTTAACTTGGCACCATCTTCAGCATTAGTGCTGACAATTCTCCATATATGAGTATGTACTTGGAAACTATGGACTGGACATCTTCTTCCCAGTCTCTAACAAGAAAATGTTCTTTGTTTGCAAGGATAGCAACCATTTGAATTTTCCAGCTATTTGTAAGTCTCTCTTCATTTCTCAATATTATTTACTAAAAAATGAACTACCTCATTTCAGAATGATAGCCATCAGGCTGGCTATCTCCTGCTACTGCTACCATCCAATATCTTGTTGCTATGATGCAATCTGTAAATTTGAAGTTCTGAAGAAAGGATCCTACTTCTGCCTATTAAATGCTCAGAAAGGACTGCTTCAAAAATATGAAGGGGGGAGTGGCTTTTACCCTAGATAATTAAAGTAGTTTACAATGGATAAAATGAATAATAACTCAACTAATTAATGAAACTGTTGAAGAGTAGAAAAGGAGAAACAGGTGAAAGCTGCATAAGTTTTACTTCACCAAAAATGACAGACTCCATCCAAAGTGATATACTAATTAGCTGAGGTGGGATAAAAAAAAATTATGCTTGAAAACTACTCATAAGAACAAGTGAAGTAAAGGAGACTTTTCTTAGTTGTTTTCACAGGCAAAACTTGATGTACATGCTTTTGCCCTGAAGTACATCCTAAGGAAGGTTTCAGAGAAAATATATACATCTTCCTATAGTACAGCAAAAAGACTACATTTGACATGTTGAAGACACGCTTTCCGGTTCATTTACTTGTGGTTACAAATCAAAATACATATCCATTATCTTTCTATTTTGTCAACTTTAGAGTCTATCAGCAGTGGGAGAATGATTTCAACAAAATTCAAATGTATGGCACATAATCAAGCTCACTCACTCAAATTAGCAAACATTCTTCAGAGTTCAATATGTATTCCAGTTCCCTGAACCAAATTTAAGGGGGGAAAGGGAACTTTCTTTTTCCCTACTGGAAAAAAATCTGATTTAGGGTCAAAGGACTAGAGTTTAAATCTCAGTCCTGATACTTATAGCCAGCCTCTTTAATCTTGCACAAATTACTTACCTTCCTTGGGTCTCTTAACCTCTACTGGTCATTTGTAAAATGAAAAAATTGGACAGGAAAAGGTAGTAAGTGGTAGAATCAAGACTAAAAGTTAGGTCTTCTCTCCAAATCACATTCTCATTATACCACAGGTCTAATGGGGGGGGGGAGGGAAGGAGGGGATATATATATATATATATATATAAACCCTTAATTTCTGTCTTGTATTGGTTCTAAGACAGAAGTACAGTAACAGCTAGGCAATGGAGATTAAATGACTTGCTCAGGGACAAATGGCTAGTAAGTATCTGAGGCCAGATTTGAACCTAGGACCTGTATAATTCTTAGAAGGAAATGTATGTTTTATAATCTATAATGTAAAGTTTAAACTCTCTGAAAGTAATTTCAGGATAAGGACCTTGCCATCTCCCCAGAATCCAGACGACGAACCTGTTTGATGAAGACACCATGAAGATGCCTAAAAAGCCTTCACTGGATCACGAAGATCCAATTTGAACTTTGGGGTGCAGTTGATTGAACTATGGGGAGTTGAAATTGAGTGAATACAATTGTTTTGAATGCACACTATTATGCCAATAGGGGACTGCCCCCAAATTGGCTTATTGTCAATGCGGCTAGTTTGTATCCATTTCTTTTATCCCCTAAATTCCTAAAATTTAGGAGTTGTCTACGTCTACAGATCCAGCAAAGAAAAAGGCCCAACCTATTTTTTTTGCCGGATCTCAGAGGGAATTGTATATTTGGAATTGGGGAGATGCCATTTAAAAGTATGTTATATTTCCTATGGACATGTGGGGACTTTGAAACTACATTTCCCATGATTCCTCATGGCAAACAGGAAGTATGATGATGTAAGAGAGGGGATAAGACTCCTGGGTCAGGAGGAAGTCTCTCTCTTAGCTACTGGGTGCAGGAAGATACGAAAAGTAAAAATGGCTGAGGCAATGTGAATTCTTACAGGCACGTGGTCTAATGATTTTATCCCTATCAGCATGGCCTTAATTAAACTACTAATTTCTCTTATTATATCAGTCTTTATCATTTTTAATCGTAACAGACCTCCCATCTCTAAGCCTGACTCTCAATCCACTGAGCCACCTAGCTGCCTCCAGTGGAAATATTTCTGAGCCAATCACATTTAATAAAATAATACACACAAAGAAATTTGAAGTAGGGCACAGAAAAAAAAATTCTCCACAACTCTAGCCATTCCATTTGACATAATTCATTGAGGGCCAGGAAGAACTGGACATTTATCTACATGATATACTCTATTACTTGCGACTCTACAAAATTTCAATATTCTCCAAGACCCTTACTAAGAATATAAGACTCTATCAAAAGATATGTCTGAGACAAGGCCAGACTATATTTCAAGTTATTTCCTATTGATAAAGAAATCGAATTATATGCAGTTACTCAATAAATTAAGTTTTGTAGCCTCAAATAAGTATATTGAAAAATATACTTGAGTCAAAAATTCTGTATTCTATATCTAGTCCTGCTCAAAATATAAAAATTAAACATTAAATCCTTATATCTTAGTTTACATGTTTCTGGTTAAGAAATCAAGCAGTTCCAACTGCTATAGAAAGAATGCTAGTTTTGGAATCAGAGTACCTAGGTTCAAATTCTATTTCTGTCATTGGATACTTGTATTATCTAGAGCAGGTTACTTAACCTGAGAGTCAGTTTCCTCATTTGTCAAAGGAGGAATTTGGACTATATGGCCTCTAAAGCTCCATCCAGTTTCAAATCTATGATCTAATGATTCATTTTTATAAATCACAAAAAAATCAATAGTAAAAAATGTTACAAAGGAGCAGTCCATTACTCAAGGAAAAATGGACAAATGAATAAAACTGAGATTTGTTCTGCTGCTTATTATGCATTTCACAAAATGAAAATAATTGAGATAAGAACTAAGATCTTCTTAGTATCTTTTTTGGTCAAACAGAAAAAGAATGGCTTTCCTTTAGTCTTGTTGCTGCTTTTGATTAGAAAGAAATACCACTAATAACAAATTAGCAACTTGACAATCAATACATTATTACCTAAGTGACAAAATGTTTTCTTCATTCCTATATAATATCTAAAAACCTGATAGACCTTTACACTTCATTCCTCTTGACATCAAAACCACAACAAAATATGTGAAAGGAAAACAGTAAAATGTGAGCTATTTAAAAGGTTAAACAACTGAAAGAAAAATCTTGGCACATTTGCATTGCCAAATTGGGATTTAATTTTATATTTTTCTAAATGTTCCAGTCAACAAGATAATGTTAAAGTTTACATAAATCATGGCAGAAAAGAGCATTTTGATCTATAACTGAAAGAATTTAAGGATATAATAAAGTTTACAAACTCAAAATTTTGGTAAAAAGGTTTCACTTATTGTATCTTTCTTAGATATTTTTTCATTTCATTGTTCTTTGTCTCCTGTTCCTCCCAGATCTCCCATTACATAAGTCACTTACATTCCTAGACTAAGTTTGTATCATAATATTCAGTGCACATGTCTAACTGTAATATTATAACAAATAGGAGTCATAGTAAGAACTACTGACTCCTTACCATGGGGGTGAGGAGGTATCATTCATCTATTAGCAAAAATCCAAGAGAATGAGGAAAAGGAGATAAGGAGGAAAGAGAGAATCATTTCTATAAAGCCTGAAAATGATCATTATTAGTTATATCTTAAAGCAGTGAATTCAAGGCCATATTTCAATGTACATAGCCTCAGATTCAGTCTAGAGAAAGCCTTAGGGGTCATCTAGCCTAACTAACTCTCATTTTATAGATGAAATTGAGGGAGAGAGAGAGAGAGAGAGAGAGAGAGAGAGAATATTACTTGCCCAACGTCACAGAGATAGTGAAGTAAAAGGGAGAGAGGGAGAGCTAGAACTCAGGTTGATCCTCTGCCTCCAAATCCAGTTCTTTTCTCATTGATTTTCCTACTCAAAACATACCAGAACAACTAAAATACGTTGACCTTCAGAGACTATCAGGAAAAGACTAAAAGTCAAAAAAGTGTATCTTTTTTCAGGAGCAGCTAGGTGGTTCAGTGGATTGAGAGCCAGGCAAGAAACAAGAGGTCCTGGGTTCTCGCCTGGTTAGAGACACTTCCTAGCTTTGGGATTCTGAGCAAGTCACTTAAACCTATTGCCTAGCCCTTACCACTCTTATCTTAAAACCAGTACAAAATATTGATTCTAAAAGGGAAGGTATGGATTTAAAATAAGATGTATATCTACTTTCATCTGCCTTATTTCAATATAACAGTAATTTTCAACGGAAAATATTTATTTTCATTCTTCACTACCACCAAAGCTCTACTTCAATTCAACCTGCTGTTATTAATAACACTGTATATGTCATTACATGTGATTTGCCTATTTTTATGTATGATAGCTTTCACATTCAACATCCCACATTAAGGGTATACAATTTACTCTATAACAACAGAATTACCCCAGCTTGTAATCACTCAATAGTCCTCGTTCCCCCCCCCCCCAAGAATCCCTGTCCTAGTTGTTCAGAAATGTTATCACTTTTTTTCTTTACTGTGTGATTTCTTGGTAACAATTATGAAGTTGGGCTGAATGAATAGGAATGTCTATGCCTAACTATGCACAAAATTGCAAGAATAATGATAAAAAAGAAAACAAATTACAAGACAAAAATCAGGAAAATCATAACACTACAAGAAAAATTTGGTCTTATACCTTATTTTCCCTTACAATCCTTAAAAAAAATCTATTTAGCTTACAGAAAAAGGGTAACAGGAGAAGACGACAAAAAAAAAGTTCTTCATCATAAACTGGCAGGAGCTGTTTTATCATATATAAAGGTAACCTCAAAATGGAGATAGTAATTAAAGAAGAGCATATAAGAAAATGTCCTTAAGAATAGAAAAGGAAAATGTCCTTAAGTATAGACCAAAAGATTGAGATATCCACAGAAGATAAAATAGACAGTTTTTACTACAGAAAATTAAAAAGTTTGTGTGTGAACAAAATCAACATTGCTCAAGATAGGAGGAAAACAGTTAGGAAAAAAAACCTTTCAGGCACTTTCTCTTATACGGGTCTCATTTCCAAGATATATAAGGAACTGATTCAAATTTATAAAAACAAAAAGGGGGCAGCTGGGTAGCTCGGGGGAGAGGGGGGGCCCAGCTGGGTAGCTCAGTGGATTGAGAGTCAGGCCTAGAGAGGGAGGTCCTAGGTTCAAATCCGGCCTCAGACACTTCCCAGCTGTGTGTCCCTGGGCAAGTCACTTGACCCTCATTGCCCACCCTTACCACTCTTCCACCTATGAGCCAATACACAGAAGTTAAGGGTTTAAAAAACAACAACAACAACAAAAAAAAAAAAAACAAAGGCCATTCCATAATAGATAAGTGGTCAATGAATAGGAACAGAAAGTTTCAAAAGATGAAATCCATGCTATAGTTATATGAAAAAATGCTCCACTAATCACTAATAATTACATAAATGGGGGGGGGGGGGGGAAGCAATTTTGAGATTCTATTAAAAATCTAACCAATAGGGGGCAGCTGGGTAGCTCAGTGGATTGAGAGCCAGGCCTAGAGACAGGAGGTCCTAGGTTCAAATCTGGTCTCAGCCACTTCTCAGCTGTGTGACCCTGGGCATGTCATGTCACTTGACCCCCATTGCCTACCCTTACCACTCTTCTCCCTTGGAGCCAATACACAGTATTGACTCCAAGACGGAAGGTAAGGGTTTTAAGAAAAAAGAAAAAAATCCACCATTAAATTGGTGAAGATAACAAAAAAGTAAACAATAATCATTATAGAGATTTGTGATGGTAGAGCTGAGAAATGGTTCAGCCATTCTGGAAGGCAGTTGAGTATTATACTCCAAAAGCCACTAAACGGTGTATATCTTTTGACCCAGAAATATAACTATAAGGCATATTCCCAGAAAAGTCCAAAGAAACAGGAAAAAGTTTCAGGTGTACAAAAATATTGATTACACTTTATGTTTTAGGAAAGAAACTAAAAGAAAGCCTATGAATTTAAAGAATAGCTAACCGATTTATGATATAAGAATATAATGGACAAGTCTTAAGAAATGACAAGAGACAGTGACTATGACTAAAGCCAGAAGAACAATGTGTATGTAATAAATATTATCATTATAAAGAAAAACGACTTTATGTCTTAAAAATTCTGAACAAGTCAATGATCAAGCACAAGTCTAAGGAATAAGTAATGAAGTCAATCAACCAATATTTATTAAATGTCTATATGCCAGGCGCTGGAGAAGAGAAAGGCAAAAGATACTTCTTTAGGTTGAGTGAGATATAAAGGAAACTAGGGGGCAGAGAAGAGGACAAAATTCTAGACACCAGAGTTAAGATTTAGTGTATTCTGTATAAGGAAGTGCAAGGAGGCCTATGATACTGGATCCCAGATTGTCTGAGAATAAATAAAGTGTGAGAAGACTGGAAAGCAGAGGAAGTCAATTTATAAATGCCTCTGAATGCTAAATACAGCATTTTATATTTGATCCTGAATAAGGCACTGGAGTTTTTTCATTTGTTTTAATGGAGTAGATGGTGATATGGTCATATTTGTGCTTTAGAAAGATCCATTTGATAGCTAAGTAGAACACTGATTGGAATAGGGAGAGATTTGAGGCAGGGAGACCAAATAGAAGGCAACAGTCTAGGCCTCGTGAGAGTATGCACCAATCTGACTGCAGTGACACAGGCAAGAAGTGGGTATATATGACATATCATAAAAGTAGAAATGACATGACTTGATAACCAATTTTGATGTGGGAAGAGTGAGCTAGCTTGTGAGCCTGAGGGACTAGGAGGATGATGATGCTCTCAGCAATAATAGAAAAGTTACAAAAAAGAGAGAGTTCAGAAAGAAAGATAATGCCTTCAATTTTAAACATGTTAAATGTAAGATGTCAGTCTTAAGATTCAAATCTAGAGGCCAGGAGAAAAATTAGGGCTGGATAAGTAGATGTGAAAGTTATCTGCATACAGATGATGATTGAAACCATGGAAGTAGATGATATCACCCAATGAAATAGAAGCCCAGCTCAGAGACTTACAAGCCATCTATTGTTGATGTGCATGATCTGAAAGAGGATCCAGCAAAGGAGCCAGAAAAGAGTCAAGACAGTTTAAAGGAAAATCCAGGAGAGAGTAGTGTCATGAAAACCTAGAAAGAAAAGAGTCAAGAAAAGAATGATCATTCTGGATGGCAATTTGGAACTATGCCCAAAGAGCTCTAAAGGACTGCTTGCCCTTCGATCCAGCTATAGTATTGCTGGGTTTGTACCCCAAAGAGATCATAGATAAACAGACTTGTACAAAAATATTTATAGCCACGCTTTTTGTGGTGGCAAAAAACTGGAAAACGAGAGTATGCCCTTCAATTGGGGAATGGCTGAACAAATTGTGGTATATGCTGGTGATGGAATACTATTGTGCTCAAAGGAATAATAAAATGGAGGAATTTCATGTGAACTGGAAAGAGCTCCAGGAATTGATGCAGAGTGAAAGGAGCAGAGCCAGAAGAACATTGTACACAGAGACTGATACACTGTGGTAAAATCAAATGTAATGGATTTCTGTACTGGCAACAAAGCAATGACCCAGGACAATTCTGAGGGACTAATGGAAAAGAACGCTACCCACATTCAGAGGAAGAACTGCGGATGTGGAAACAGAAGAAAAACAACCACTTGAACACATGGGTTGATGCAGACATGGTTGGGGATATAGACCCGAAACAACCACACCAATGCAACTATCAATAATATGTAAATAAGTCTTGATCACACATGTTAAAACCAGTGGAAATGTGCGTTGGATATTGGGGGGAGGGGGTGAAGGGGAAAGTAAAAACAAGAATCATATAATCATGGAAAATTTTTCTAAAAAAATAAAATATTTAAATTAAAAAAAAAAAGAAGAATGATCAGCAATGTCAAAGGCTACAGAGAAATCAAGGAAAGTAAAGATTCCCACAAAGATCATTTAAATATGACCATTAAGAAATAATCAGTAGACTTTGGAGAAAGAAGTTTCAGTTGAAAGATGAGGCTAAAGCCAAAGTGTAAAGAATAAGAGAGTAAGGAAGTGGAAGGCATCTATAATATTTAGCTAGCTTTCTCAAGTTTAGCCTCACGATGTATGAGACAATAGCTAGTGGATATGGATGAATCAAGTGAGGGAGACACGAAAACGTTTGTAGAAAGCAGAAGTCGTCTGTGGTCAGGGAATGTTGGTGACCAAGTAGAGATGACAGAGGAGAAAATTTGCTGAAAAAATTAACAAGATGAAATTAGATCACTTGGACATATAAAAGGGGTTTGCCTCGGTAAAAATGGCCATCTCTTCATATAAGACAGATATAAAAAAAGACAAGAGCAGAAGATATCTGAATGGTGTGGGATAAGAAATAGGGGAGAAAAGGAAGCTATCTGGGAAAAGACAGATGTTTTTCAGTGATATATGAGGCAAGGTTCTCAGCTGAGAAAGTGGAAAGAGGAAGTAATGGAGGTTTGAGGAGGAATGAAAAGATGCTGTAGTGAGGAGGGCAGTAAATCAATTATGTAAACATTAAACATCATTTCCTTGTTGAGAGCCCATTTATGTAACAAACATTTGATTTGATAATCTACAGTTTCATGATTTTCTTCCTGGTTCAATAAGAAAATAGGAACATACACAGGTGACAGACTCAAAGATGCAGAATAAGATACATCTGTGGATGTGGCCAGTGTATTAATTTATTATACTTGATAACATGCATGTGTAAGAAGGGGTTTATAACTTTTCCAGACAGAGGAACAGTGGTGGGTGGATTAAGGATAAAGTAATGAAGAGGAGAAGGGAGGGAAAAGGAGGAGAATGAAGAGGAGGGAAATCAGTGAAACTTTTTTTTAAATATACAAAAGCAAACAGAAGGAAGGTTAGAACTAGCCATAGACAAACAGGGTAGCTTTAAAAGTTACACATCTGTCTAGCTAAAGATCAAGTATAAATTTAAGAAAAATAAAACGTACATGAGATTCAATGCCATTCAATCCTGTTTCTCTTTTCTACCATATGTATGTGGAAATGTTCATTTTATTTGATTTTTATTAAGTTTAGAAATTTTTTAATATGCTAAACAAGAACAAAAAATAATGAAATACCAAATGAAACCTAAACACAGGACTTTTTAGGTGGAATGAACAACCAAAATGATCAAATGATATAGTCCTTGCTGTTAGTTAAGTTCCATCATTCCAAGACTGTTCAAATATTTCTATTTTAAATATTGCTAACTATTTTATTGACTGTATTCCAAAAACAAAAATAAGCTACCATCATGAAATTGAAAAAGAATCTCAAGCTCACTACTAAAATTTCATAAATTTCAATGAAAAGTGTAAGATTATTGTCAAAAATAATTTTAAAATTGCCAATATATATAATTTCCACCCCAAATTTTAATGATCCTTTTCTCATACACTTATCCCATCCACTTGTTTGTGATAAACAGATTACAATCGAAGTACAGGCTAATGAAAATCTTCATATGACCAACTGTCACATATACTCTATGTCCTAGTAGCTTTTTTTGCATAAATAAATGTAGAACTCCAGCAAAGTTACTAAAGAATCATTCTTAAAATGTGTCTTCTAAAAGTTTGGAGCATAAATGTAGATTTTTCAGTGTAATTTCTAAAGAATTTTTTATTAATGAATCCATCAAGTATGTTACTTTAAGGGGCATACCTTAATGTGATTAAACTAGACCTATAAAAATATGAGGTTACATGAAATAATATAATATGAAACAAGTCCATTGGGTCCATAACCCAATTAAATTACGTGGAGGGAAGGAAAAGAGGGTAGAGGAATTATAATGTATTAACAAACATTAGTACAAAATGACAGTCATTTTGTAATCAACAGACATACTTATACATAAAATTGCATCTTAAAATTTTGAGCTGAAAGGGACTTTGGAGTCTCTCTTTTTTATATAGATTAAGTAACTTAGACAAAAAAAGGTTAAATGACTTGTCCAAGATCACAGACAACATGAAAAGCTGAGCTTGTTTCAGAACACCTGGTATTTTGTGGTGTTTTGTTTTGTTTTTTTTTAATCTAAGTCTGCTCTTTACATTTGATACGTTTCACATTTTTTGTTTTTAATTTTCAAATATTTTAATGATGTCTTTTGTCTGAAGATTATTTCATTGTGATGTCAATATCCTCCTTTCTTGATAGAATCTTTCCTAGAGAAAATGAAATTAAGCAAAAGTACAGACCAAATCTGACAATGTTATCTAAAACTCTGTCCTAATAGTATGTCCTTCTTCCATGGACTAAAAGGACCAGAGGCAGTAAAATTCATTTATCTGTTCTCCAAAATTTTTATTGTCATTCTCCCCTCCCTATTACTCATAGATTGACTTCCTTTTAATGATGTTTTCTCATTTACATTGTTGCAGTCATTATGTATATTGTTCTGTTAGTTCTACTTTCACTCTGCCATCAATTCACACAAATTTTTACAAGTTTCTCTGAATTTCCTCAATGGAAAAAGTTCTATTAACTCATATGCTAGTTTTTGTAGTCATTCCCCAATCAATAAGAACCCATTTTATTCCAATTTTCTAATACAATTTTATCGTTACTATGGAATATATATTGGATCTCTTTTGGGAGGCTTGACTTCCTTGAGGTTTGTATTTAGTAATAAGATTTGCTGAGTCAAAGTGTATGGACAGCATAGTAACTTTTCTTGCTCAATTCTAAGCTGATATCCAGTTACAGTTGGACCATTGCACAACCTTACCAAGAATGCATCCATATGAATTACAGTTAAAATAACTAAATCTTGTATAAATATTCTGCTATGTAGACACTGGGCCAAATTGTCAACGAATTGAACTGTTCCTGTAAACATTCGTTTGAAAAAGTTTTTATACCTCTTATTAAGAACTAAAATAAGACTTAAGTGAAAGAAACATTTTTGTCAAAGAGCTCTAATTCAAAATAAGATGCAATTATGCATCTACTAATTGAAATCATATAATAAAAAGCAAGAACAATAGAGGAAGGATAAGACATTTAAATGAAATCTAGGTCCTAAGAAAACTATTCAAAATTTAAGCATACAATAATACAGAGGTACTTTTAAGTGTTTATCATTTTTGTTGTATTTCCTGTTAGCTATAGATGGTTCTCAAAAAAACCTCAAAGATGATATTTTGCAAGACTTAAAAAACAAGTGTCTCAACAGTTCCCACACAACCAAAGCAGAAAAAAATACAAAAGTATTTAAATTAAGGGAAGTCTGAATGTTACATGACGATAACAAAGTTTCCACAGTAAAGCCCAATATGTTACTCATTTCTGATTGATTTTATTTACAATTTACAACTAATTTCCTTTCATAAGAGATCTGAAGTTTCTTCTCATTAAAATAGCCATAAAAAATCTGAGATTCCGAAGTCAAACCAAAACATAGAGAAAAGGAAGATACCCTGTCTTTTAAAAGATAATATGAATGGAATACCAAAAACCCTATGTAATAACTATTTTTATTGATTATGTGATATGCATCTTCAGTCACTACATGGGGAATATGAAAATATATATTGAATGAAAGCCTTGATGTAGCCTATATTGTAAAAGTGACTGCCAGCGTTCCAGTCCCTGTGATCTCCGCGCCGCTTTTCTTGCCTCTGGTGCTGCTAATGCTGCCGCTTCCACTTCAACCCCGAGCCCCAACAGAGAGGACCCCCGGCTGTTGCCTTTGCTGAGATCTCAACCTCCAGAGACTGCTTCAGCTCTGCCTCTAACAATTTGGGTAGTATTCCCCTTTCTCCCTATTCTAGCCTTCCACAAGTTTCTTCTCTAAAGACCTAAATTAGGCAACCCACACAGACTCTACACGTGGGTATTTTCCTGAGCTTTTCTCCACTAACCCTGAGCCCACGTGGACGCTAGCGTCTGGACCTAGCAACTAGCGTTTACCCTTAATGGGGCCGAATGGCCTATTCAGACTTTCTTGTGATTAAGAACTAAAACTCAGGGGAAGAAATATTCACCCCATACCTGCTCAGAACTTTGAACTGAGAGCAAAGACTGATTATTAAAAAAAAAAAAAAAAAAAAACCTTAAACTCAGCAGAACTCAAACAAAAGAACCTTAAATTGAACCAGGGGTAGACTTTAAAACCTCGGAACTGAATGAGTTTTATTTCTGTTTTAGAGAAACTGTATCTTACTGTATTTTGCTAATTAGTGTTTTGTAAATTAATCTTGCTTATTTCGTTGATTTTCCTGTTACACTAAATCATTTTAAGTTAATGAAGTTTGTGGCTGCTAGATTAATTCTGTTGATGATTTTATTGTAACTCCCAAATAATGAGAAAAATCTATTAGAACTGGTAAGAGGTTTTGACCAGCTTGTTGATCTGATACTACTGGATTTATAGAGCACATGTCTTTTAAAATTTACTCTGTCTTGGTAATTGCAAAGAACCTTGAAAGTTTCCATGCTTAGAATATTACCTTGTAATTTTACAAGAGATCTTTTAACTTTTACTTTAAATCCTTAAGAATTGTTGTCTTAAAGGATAAAGCTTTTATATATTTTATTATAAGAAAAATTGTTGCCTTAAATGGGTAGAAGCATTCCTACCCAGGATTTTTTAAAACAGGAAGCCAAGGAGCTCCTGTATATTCTTAGCTGAGGATAATTATATCAGAAGGTTTCTTTTTTTAAATATCAGATTTTGCTATGGAAGCAATAACAGAATTTGTTGAGAAACTCTTAGCCAAGATTTAAAGTTGTAACAAGTAAATGATTTTAAATATTGTTTACTGTTTTAAAATGTGCTATTGGAAATTATGGTACTCTATCTGAATGTGCATTGTGAATCTGCTATTTTGTAAAACCCACTTTCTCTCACAGAGAATCTCATTTTTGGGTAACATAACCCTTCTAATTCTAAGCTATATATATATTTTTGAATTTTAAGACATTTTTTTAAATTAGAGCAACTGATTTTTCCTTTTTCTCATCTTGTACTGGAAGTACATATATAATCATTATTTATCCTTTTTCTGATTCTACAGCAAATACCTGAGCCTATAGGACTGTGATTAAATGCCTCTCTGATTCCAGAAGGGAATATGAAAGCCGTTAATCGTGCTAAAGAAAGCACATGGTCAGAGACTTGACTGACTAAAATCTGCATAAATTGCAGCAGTTCTATGCCAATACTTTAGGGCTTGGAAATTGGGGTTTCAGTCCTGGAGTTCCAGTCTTTTCTAAAACTTTAGAGGACGTGGGTCCCCTTGACTTAGATTCCTAGAAAGCACCTAAGATTGGTTATTTATTTGGCTCACTTCCCTGAAAAGCTGATAGAAAGCCAGATCAGAGAGAGACATTTTCCTTAAGTCCTGGCCCTGAATGGGTAATTGCACACTGCTGAATTCACTTTAATTAAGCCTTCATTCAAAGGTCTAAGTTTATTTTCCCTACATTTTTTGCACATTTTACATTTCATTCACAAGTTAATTTTTTCTTCTTTTTTCTTGAATTTTATTCTTTGTATTTTGCCATCCTTAGCTGACCTGAGGTAGCTTTAGAAAAAAAGGTGTGTTTAAGATTTACCTCACGGGGATATCTGTTAAGTTTTTTAAAATTCGATAATGTAAAAATATATGTATATTTAACTCTTTTAGGAGTAATTTCACGGGGAACTGTATAAATCTTAGAAGAAAATGTATGTTTTGTAATCTATAATGTAAAGTTTAAATTCTTTTGGTAATAATTTCAGGATAAGGATCCTACCATCTCCCCAGAATCCAGACGACAAACTTGTTTTGGTGAAGACACCATGAAGATGTCTGAAAAGCCTTCACTGTACCATGAAGACCAAATTTTGAACTTTGGGGTGCAGTTGATTGAACTATGGGGAGTTGAAATTGAGTTGTATATATTGTTTTAATTGTACACTGTTATACCAATAGGGGACTGCCCCCAAATTGGTTTTTTGTCAATGTGGCTAATTTTAACCATTTGTTCATCTATTTCTTTTATCCCCAAATTCCTGAAAAATTTTAGAAGTTCTCTATTTTTACAGGTCCAGCAAAGAAAAAGGACTAACCTTTTTTTTGCCGGACCTCACGGGGAATTGTAAAAGTGAAATTTGGGAGATGCTATCTAAAAGTATATATATTTTCTATGGACACGTGGAAATTGTCAAACTACATTTCCCGTGGTCCAACAGGTTTCCGGTTCCGGTTCTTTGGGCGTGGGGAGGCCTACGTCTCCACGCAGAAAAGAGTTTAAATCTCCTGGGTTAGGAGGGAGTGGGCTCTTGGCCAGCAGCCTCGGGAGGAGACAGGAGACAATTATGGCTAGGCGGCAGGTTTTGAATTCTTACAAGCGCGTGGTCTAATAACTTTATCTATCAGCATAGCTTTAATTAAAATACTAATTTTTATATTTATAGCAGCCTTTATCATTTTTTATATTTATAATATCAGATTATTTGCAACCCAGGGTGGATGGGAGAGGGAGAGAATCTGAATCTCAAAATGTCAGTAAGCAATTGTCAGTAATTTTTTCTGTAATTTAAAAAAATAAAATTTTGAAAAAAACTTATATAAGTAATCAATTACCTGAAACAGTGAATGGGGAAAACAGAATTCACTGATATATAAGACAAGAAACACATGAAAAAAGTAAAAAAAAAAAAAATTAACGTTAGTAAATCTAGGTACCCACTATCAAAAATAAGTGATCTAGAAAAAATGTTGAAGATAATTTTGGAATCGAACTTCCTAAAAACCACAAACAAAAAACCTGGATACTATATTTTAAGAAATCATAAAACTGCCTAAATCTAATAGAACCAAAGAGAGAAAAGAAAATAGAATCTCATCACCTCCTGAAACCCCAAAATGAAAAAACCCAGAAATATCAGTCAAATCCAGACCATCTAAGTCAAAGAAAAAATATTGCAGTTTACAAGTACTAAGAAAACATAATCAGGATTACACAAGACTATGTTTTAACAACCATTAAAGAAAGATAACCTTGGAATATGGTGTTCCCAAAGCAAAAGAAAAGTTTACAACCAAAAAGAATTCACCCCAAAAAACAGTATAATTGTATGGGGGTGGGAGCAAAACAGATCTTTAACAGAACATCAGGGGAAAAAATAAGAGTAAAATTTCAAGAATTCACAAGGAAAAAACAGAGATCATTGAAAACAGAATTGAAAAGAGAAAAATAGAACACATTATTTTAATTAGAGATTAATAACAGTTTATATATAGTGCTTTAAGGATTGCAAAGCACTGTATGTATGTGTGTATGTATATGTATTTAATCTTATTTGATCTTTAGAACAACCCTGTCAGGCAAGTATTATTATATCTATTTTATAGATGAGGAATCTGAAGCTGAGAATGGTTAAGTGACTTACAAAGTCTCACTAAAACTATTAAGTATCCAAAGCAAGACTTAAAAATTGGGTTTTCCTGACCCTGGTACAATTCTCTAGCACAACATCTAGATGCCTAGTGATGATCAGATTTCTTTTTTTTTTTTTTTTTAAATATCTACTTTGATATCTCCTCCTTTAGTGGAGAAGAGGAATCAGGAAGAATTTGAGAAAATCTGATGAGGAAAATATGTAATTAGTAATTACAATCATAAACCTGAAAAGGATGAACTCAACTAAAAACAGAAGGCAGCACAATATATTGGAAAGCAGAATCTAGCTCTGTGGTGTTTATAAGAAATATACTTGAAACAAAGACTCAAGAGTTAAAATCAGTGGGCAAAACCTAATTTATCATGCTCCAGTCAAATTCAGAAAAGCCTCAAACAAAGCAACTATAAAATGAGATATGGCAAAAAGAGATAAGCAGTTTAACTATATTACACTTAAAGACACCACAAATAATGAAACAATTGCTCCAAGTAGCAAAGAATCTAAATAATGAAAAGTTTAAAAGAATTAAAGTAAAAATGGAAACAAAAATTATAAGAAGAACAATGTGCCTTTTTCAGAACTAAACAAATTTAACAAAAAGATAAACAGGAAAGAAATCACAAAACTGCCTAAATCTAATAGAACCAAAGAGTAAAAAGAAAATAGAATCTCATCACCTCCTGAAACCCCAAAATGAAAAAACCAGAAATATCAATCAAAACCAGACCATCTAAGTCAAAGAAAAAATACTGCAGTTTACAAGTACTAAGAAAACATAATCAAGATTACACAAGACTACGTTTTAACAACCATTAAAGATATATATATCTTTGAATGTATAAGTCAATTATAGTATTCTGATAGCTACTAAATGAGAGTACCAAATATACATATTTCTCAGTTATTTGTAATAGATTTACTATGTGAAAGAAAATTATAAAAAATGAAAACAAAACGACACAACTAAATTTTTGCAATGCATCTAAAAAAGTCCTTAAGAGAAAATGTATGCCACTAAATTCTTTCATCAACAAAAGAGAGAAATAAGATTATTAATCAGGCATGTAACTATTTAAAAAATTCTTAAACAAATAAAAAACTCCAACTAAACAGAAATTCTGAAATTCTGAAAAACAAAGATAAAATGAAAACAAAAAAAGTAAAGTAGATAAAATGAAGAGCTGGTATTTACAAATAAAAAAGGTTTAACAGAATAAATTATTAAGTAATCTGACTAAGAAGAAAACTAAATTATCAGTTAAAATGAAAAGAAGTTTCACAACAAAGGAAATTATTTGAAATCATTTTGCTCAATTATTTCTTCTCTCTGGATTTCCATGACACTACTGTCCTTGTTCTATCTAATCATTCCCCCTTTTCCTTTGGCAGAGGTTCATTTGATCACACTATTGGAAGGTGTCTCCCAGGGCTTTGTCCTAGACTCTCAGGTCTTCTCCCTCTCAACTATTTCCTTTAGTAATCTATCAGCTATCAGCTATAAAAAATTCAATTATCATCTCTATGCAATTCATTCTCTTACCTACTTATTCAGGCCAAACCTAATCTCCTGACCTTCAAAAGTCTCACATCCACTATTACTGCCTGGATATTTCAAACTCAACATGTCTAGAACTAGACTCTATCTTCCCTCCTAACTCTCCCTTCTTCCTAATTTTCCTATTACAATGGATGATACTATCATCCTCCCTGTCACATCATCCTTGAGTCCTCACTCTACCCTCACTCAGGAAGACCTGGATACTCATTCTTTCGCATTCGTGCGTGCGTGCGTGCGTGTGTGTGTGTGTGTGTGTGTGTGTGTGTATAAGAGAGAGAAAATCACTCTCTTTGATTCTCCCACATTTCTGACCTTTTTTATTTCCTTTACCATTTATCATTTCTATCCTGTCCTCTAATCTTTTCCTCCAGGTGCTTCTCCTAACATCCCTATTCCTTTTAAGGGTACCACCATTCTAGTTATATGGAGTTTACAGTCTACATTTCATATTTTACCACTCTCTCTCTCAACTCTTCTCCAATATTTAATTAGGTGCGAAAGGCTTGTTGATTCTACTTTCATATTTCTCCCAGATAAGCCCTTCTCTAATACTACAACCTGTCTAGTACAGGGGCCCTGATCCATTTCTTGCCCGTACTATTATCGCAGTGGTCCCCAAATTTTTTTGGCCTTCCGCCCCCTTTCCAGAAAAAATATTACTTAGCAAAATTGCCCTGAAGTTCCACAGCAAGAGGGCAATATAGACATTGAAAGGATCCATAGATCACCCTCTACACTAGACCCAGAAAAGACAACGCCCAGGAATATAATCCAAATGTGGATCCAGGTTGCAGTCCCAGCCCAAAGAGGAATATTAGCACACCAGAGCTTGCAGTCACAGGGGACCCTGGTCACAGATCCAGGGTGGAAAAAAGTGCTTGTGGCAACTTGTGGTCCAGAAGTGCTGAAAATGTTAATTTAACATTTTTTTGTTGTTCTTGTTAAGCCATGCATTAACAGATTCATGGGATCATGTAAAATCCTTTTTCTAGTTCTTTGTATATGAAAATGTCCATGTTTGTTGAGTGTCAAATATATAATAAAAAGAAAAATCTAAAATAAAGATAAAAATAAAAGTCATCTAACTTCTATGGGTATTCTAAGAGTACAGCAAAATAAATTTTAAAACAAATATACCTTGCAAATTCTATGCTGCTTTACCATTAGATTTTCACTTACCAGGCTAATTCTCTAAAATGAGTCCATTTTATTTATTAATGGACCTTAGAATAAATTATTCAAATACGCTGACAGTAAAGTTGTACATAATAGAGCCACGGCTTAATAAATAGTCTTTTTTCTGTTCTTTATATATAAAAATGTTCATATTTATTGATGTTTGTCAAAATCACTAGGCAAAAAAATAGGTAGTGTAGTTTTGTCTTTGCCCAATGGGGGATAAAGAATTGTAATATAGACACTTTTTATTTTTAGAAGACAAAGAAAAAACTAGATTATTCCTTTGAAGTTGCCATAGCTACAAGTATTTCAGTTTTGTAGTTATTAAAAACATTAATCACAAAGTAAAGATAATCTTCAACAATATTTTTATTTTGGTAACAATATGTTTTTAGGCTATCACTTTAGTCTGTTACCCTTTTGCCAAGAATTTTTACTTAAATATATGAAATTATAAAGCATCATTGCCAACTAATAAAACACCTGGTATCAGGAAGTACTGACAATTTCTAATATAGCTAGCTTCTCAAAGGATGCTGTTAAGAAGTATGTTTATTGCTTAAAGTGCTCAATTTGTGAGACTGCATATCCTAAATGAAACTATACACAAATATTTCCCACAAGTTTTAACTTATTAGTCTAGAGTCTTTACTCTGGTTTTCCACACCTGGCTCAATCTTTCTGGCCTTTACTAGTAATTCTTTTGACTGCAGGGTTCAAAAACTGACTATCGGAAGTCCTTTAAATGTCCCCAGCCAAGTATGTATTTTTGAAACAAATTAGAATACAGAGTAATCAAAAAATATAAGATCACTGGGCTTACAAGAGGGGACCTGCCACCAGACTAATTATGTAATTTGATGTGTCTAACTTTTATTATAGCCCCAATTAAAACTATAGCTCTTTAATTCTTTTTCAAACTTTTTAGGTGCTCCATCCAGACCACCCTGAAATGGCCAGTAAAGTAAGGAACTAAATCATAATAATTCACTTAACTATTAAGCACAAAGAGACACCATTTTAATTCTTCTCAGATATTCTTATGTTTCCAAGATAAACTACCATTTGGACAATACTTCAATAGTCATATCCATAAAGATCATCCAACAATAGAAGAAAGTGTGGTGTCTTAACCACATTTGTACAAATAACCTTGCAAATGGAATACAATCAAACATGCTGTTTAAACATTGGAACTGATGGGCAAAGGGCAAAAATTCTTGAATAAATGATCTACTTACTAAACTTAAAAGTCAACAAACTATGAACAAATAAATAAAAGCCCAAGTCAGTAATAATAAGAGAAATGAAAACTGAAACAATTCTGAAGTTTCACCTCATACCACTCAAAAGGTTAAAGAAGATAAAAGATGAAACTAGTCAGTGGTGGAAAAGTCCTGGGGACTCAGATTCACAAATGTCTTCAATGAAAACTAAATTTTCTGGAATTTAATAATTATTAGAAAAAATAATAATAAGATAAATAGAACAAGAATAAAATAAGAATAAGAATAAACAATTCTGGAAAATGATTTGGAATTCATACCCCACCTCTCTGTAATGATCCCACTACTGGGTTTATACCTCAAGGAGGTCAAAAACAATAAGATGTCATATATGCCAGAAAGCAGCACTTCTTATGGTATAAATTTTTTTAAATGGAAACTAAGTAAAGGTTCATCTATCAGGAATAACTGAATAAATTGTAGCACATTAAAGGAATATTATTACATCATAAAAAATTATGAAGCGATGTAAAACAAACTAAGTATAACCAAAAAATAAAATGACAATAATGTAAAAAAATAAGCTGATTTTAAAAGTCAGGTACCTCGATTCTATCACTGGGAAATTTTATTATCTTGCAAGACAATCTGCCAGATACCCATATCACATTAGTATCTTCTGCTCCTCTGACAAGTGGGCAAAGTCATGGGCTCCAGAGTCTCTTTGTAAGAAGAGAACTTAACACAGTCTTCTCATTTTCAATAGATATACTGCTTTTGAATTTCTCTACCCAGCTCCAAGCCAGGTACCTTTTCTCTCTTCCCTTTTCAACTTCCTTGTGTATTGTCTTCTCCCATTAGTCTATAAACTCCTTGAGGGCAGACTGTCTGTATCTCCAGCACTTAACATACTATGCCTGGTGCATAGTAAGAACTTAATAAATGTTTATTGACTAACAAGTAGACTGATATTAAAATATAGTGACAAATCTCATGTCCAAACTGCTTCCCTCCTCGTGTTTGGGGGGCGGGGGGAGGACTAGGTGGCACAGTGGATTTTTTTTTTTTGCTGCTCATTATGTTTAATTTTAGTAAGTTTTACAGTCACCAAAATCATTTATAAATCAAAGAATATAATTTGTTCTAAATTTTAATTAGGCTACAGTAATTATAGTGGTTACCTTTAAATTCTCAAGAAAGTGACATCAAAAATAACAAATCTAAAACTTGACTTTAAATTAATATTGTAAAATACAAAAAAATGTCAAACTGGCAGTTTACTTTTTTTATCCCAACAAAAGTCTGCAAAATATAAAAACATTCACATTTAAGAGCATCAGGCCTGGAGTTAGACCTGGGTTCAATCTGACCTCAGCCACTTCCTAGCTGTGACCTTGGGCATCTGCCTAGCCCTTCTGTCTTAGAGTTGTTACTAAAGCAGAAAGTAAAGGATTAAAAAAATGTTAAAAGTTCTGATTTGCCCAAGGTCACACAGATAGCATGTGTGTGAGGTCAAATTTGAACCCAGGACCTCCTGTTTCGAGGCTTGGCTCTCTATCCACTGACCCACTTAGCTGCCTGGCACTATGCAAATCTTAAATCACTATATGATGCTAGCTATTATTTTTTATACCATCAAATATAGATTTTGCCAAAAGATTTCATTATCTTATTATTTAAATCACCTTTTAGTAAAAAAAAACAATTTACAAAGATGTTTTCATAGTTCTTAAGTACAGGAAATATCAAATAGATATATAAAAGATTGAAATTTTGCAGTACACCAAATACAACTAACTACAATAGCAAGAGCCAAAGTACCAAAAAAAGTAACAAATTCCTAGATCACTATGCCAAGCAATAAAAGAATCTCCCATTTCACAATAAAGTAAACATTACAAAGTATGGTCAAGTTTTTAGAAATTTAAAGTTCTTAAAAATAATATAGAAATATGAATTTTACATAATGGATGTGCACTTCCATCCTTTGCCTTTTACTTACCCTAACAAGTATTCACTATACTCATAAATATGATACACATTCAGTACTTAAGGCAAAGCATGTTCCCTCCTGCATAAAACTTGACTCTTAAGCAAGTTTAAGTGCAGCACAGAGACATTTCACTGTAACTAGAATGATACAAATCCTTGTACTAACAGTTGTGTTTCTAGTGTCTTCTTTTTAATTATTTTCAATTGATCCTTATATAGGCTTGTCTTTGCTTGTTGTCTCTCCTATTACATTGGGGGTTCCTAGAAGTGTGTAAATAGGAATTATGCTTTTACTTTTTTTGTATCCCCTGCCTTTACCAAAGTGCCTGGCACATAGTAGATGCTTAAAAAATGTTTTTTGACTAATTGGGAGATCTTTCTCTTTTTTCTAAGACCAGTCCTAAAAACTTTACCAATTCAAATGCCTTGGCACTGAACTTAAATAGCATTATTCATAAGTCAGGGGGAATCAGGTAAATACCATGAGTCAAACAATGTCTACACCAAAATAATTTGCCACATTATTTTTACTATTCTTCTCATTCATCATTTTTCTCCCATTTCCCAAACATATCACCAACTTAGTTCTACTGAAAAATATAAGAACAACAGAATAAAATTTATACAGGGGAAAGCTTTATTCACTGCCCACTAATGACTTTTCATTATCTAAATATATTTATTGGCAATCATCTTCACTGACTGCCTTCAATTTCTATCTCTTCTGTAGCATTGCTCAAATAATGCAAAAATATTCCCAACATCGGGTAACTATTTACTTATTTCCAAATCAAGGAAGAAAAATAAAAATTTTGCCCTTCCCAAAGCAACTGTGTGGTGATAATCCCTAATCAGCATTTCTAAAATTATACTGAATAACTTCTAATGGTTGGCTAATGCAAATTTATTAACAAAAAGACTGGACCAAGCTGCCCCAATGTTACCTACAGAAGTTGCAGTTCACCAATAGATTCCAAAAACTGTATCTAAAAACATATCCAAAATGTGATATGTTTTACAACTAATGGCAGCAGATAACGCATTAGAAATAACAAGTTCCCTTCAAAGGTTTACTCTGCGGTCTGGAGAGAGTTCTAATACACAAGCCCAATGATGTCAAAAATATATTCTAATAAATTCCTAAAGAGCAGAGACTGACTTGCTATTATTCATCTTTCTTTGTATTTTCAACTCATAGTATTGGTGCCTTACAAGAGGGGTGGAGCTCAACAAAGTTTGACTTACAATGTCTCTCATCCAAAAAAAGCCTTGGCAACTTGAAGAATGAGTCTACACACAAAAAGTTCTGGAAGGGACCTCAAGAGCCACCAGATCAGAGATCAGAGTTCAGCTGATGTGCAGAAGTTAAAAAGTTATTTACAGGGGGTCATTTATGGGTTAAAGAAATAAAAATTAGTAATAACCAAAACAGGGAGAAAAAGAGATGTGAGAAAACTCTGAAAATAAAAAAGCCTTGATCATGGAGAAGATGGAAGAGAAAAAACAAAAATGAAAATAGTCAACCAAACCAAATCTAATTAAATATTACCTAAGCAGAAAAGAGACAGTGATGTGTACAAGAACACTGTCCCTCTGGATTCTATCCCCAGCTTTAAGAACAAGTCACTAGAAATATTCAACAAATCACAAATCCTCACTTTTTCCCCCTATGTAACATAAGGATTAATAATGCTATTATAATATCATATTCAAGACATAGGATGTGTATGTGTGTGTGTATGTCATCCATGTAAAGCATTAAATCACAGGTTTTTTTTCCCTGTATTCTAAAACTAAGCCTCAAATAAAACTGACAACAGAAAGAAAGCCTATACATGAAACTGCAGCTTACTCTGTCTCTTTATGTATAACTGGCTTTTCTTTTTAATACAGAATTCAACAAAGATATTGAATAAAAAAATCATCACTAGAGGTGAAAATTAATTTACCCTATTATCATACCAAAAGTTAAGTACTCAATATCACAAAAAATCATCTTTAGTGTTTACATGAGTAAAGTGTGGTGCCAACTCAGTACATTTTAGAGAAAATAAAACTAAAAACATTTGAATTAAGCAATATATAAACAAAATGTCATTCATCCTATTACACAAGCAACCGTTTCCACACTGAGGAGGTTAGAAACATGGTACCCTTACTATCTTGAAAATTAGAATAAAAAAATTTTGGCCCTCCCTTTGTAACAAAGAAGTCTGAATTTTTTCTTTTTCTTTTTTGGGATGTTTACAGTGTATGTTTATGGTGTTAAAAGATTAAAAATATGTAAGACATCATACAGTAGTATACATATATTTTATACATTTCTGAGTTTATATTACTTTTTCTGTGTCGTCTGCAGCTTCCACAAAACTCGCCAAAAATTCTCATATAATTTCTTATGCCAACCTGAGGTACACTTAAACTGTGATGGGGAAAGTCACAATGTGGAAGATGCCTAATATGTGTGTGTGTGTGTGTGTGTGTGTGTGTGTGTGTGTGTGTGTGTCTATAAAAAACATAAACCCTTAAGTTAAAAGTTCAGTTATTCTAGATGCAGAAGGTTGCATATGTTATCAGTCAGTTATTTTGTCAGTTTTAAGTTTTTCTTTGTTACAAGAGGAAAGGTTCAACATGAGGAATATATTAGGAAATTACTAGTCTAAAAAACTAATAAGTCTTTTTTTTCAACAAATAAAATGTATTTATGTGCTTTTGTAGCTTTTGAATATAAAAGGTAATTAAGTTTGCTGGAATCTTACTTTAACATTCTGAGAGAACCCTAACAACTTTGCCTTAGTTCTCTTCAGCACCTTTCATTTCCCTCAAAAACAAAGGATATAAACAACTGGAAAGCCACTGGTTGCTCATGGGTAGGACGAGCTAACATAATAAAAATGACCATTCTACCCAAATTAATTTACCTATTTAGCGCCACACCTATCAAACTACCAAAAAACTTCTTTACTGAATTAGAAAAAACTATAACAAATTTCATTTGGAATAACAAAAGATCAAGAATATCAAGGAAAATAATGAAAAAAAATGTGAAGGAAGGGGGCCTAGCAGTACTAGATATTAAACTCTACTATAAAGCAGCAGTCATCAAAACAATATGGTAGGGGCAGCTGGGTAGCTCAGTGGATTGAGAGCCAGGCCTAGAGACGGGAGGTCCTAGGTTCAAATCCGGCCTCAAACACTTCCCAGCTGTGTGACACTGGGCAAGTCACTTGACCCCCATTGCCTACCCTTACCACTCTTCCACCTATAAGTCAATACACAGAAGTTAAGGGTTTAAAAAAAATATATATATATATGGTACTCCCAGCTGTGTGACCCTGGGCAAGTCACTTGACCCCCATTGCCTACCCTTACCAATCTTCCACCTATAAGTCAATACACAGAACTGTTAAGGGTTTAAAATTTAAAAAAAAAAAAAAAACAATATGGTACTGGCTAAGAGACAGAGAGGAGGATCAGTGGAATAGACGTGGGGTAAATGACATCAGCAAGACAGTGTATGATAAACCCAAAGAGCCCAACTTTTGGGACATGAATCCACTATTTGACAAAAACTGCTGGGAAATTTGGAAAACAATATGGGAGAGATTAGGTCTAGATCAACATCTCACACCCTACACCAAGATAAATTCAGAATGGGTGAATGACTTGAATATAAAGAGGGAAACTATAAATAAATTAAGTGAACACAGAATAGTATACTTGTCAGATCTCTGGGAAAGGAAAGACTTTAAAACCAAGCAAGAGTTAGAGAAAATTACAAAATGTAAATTAAATGGTTTTGATTATACAAACAAAAACAATGTAGTCAAAATCAGAAGGGAAACAACAAATTGGGAAAAAATATAACAAAAAACTCTGACAGGGGTCTAATTACTCAAATATACAAGGAGTTAAATCAATTGTATAAAAAAATCAAGCCGTTCTCCAATTGATAAATGGGCAAGAGACATGAATAGGCAATTTTCAGGTAAAGAAATCAAAAGTATCAATAAGCACATGAGAAAGTGCTCTAAATCTCTAATAATTAGAGAAATGCAAATCAAAACAACTCTGAGGTATCACCTCACACCTAGCAGATTGGCTAAAATGAGAGAAGGGGAGAGTAATGAATGCTGGAGGGGATGTGGCAAAATTGGGACATTAATGCATTGCTGGTGGAGTTGTGACCTGATCCAACCATTCTGGCTGGCAATTTGGAACTATGTTCAAAGGGCTATAAAAGAATGCCTGCCCTTTGATCCAGCTATACCATTGTTGGGTTTGTACCCCAAAGAGATCATAGATAAACAGACAAAAATATTTATAGCTGTGCTTTTTGTGGTGGCAAAGAACTGGAAAAGGAGGGTATGCCCTTCAATTGGGGAATGGCTGAACAAATTATGGTATATGCTGGTGATGGAATACTATTGTGCTCAAAGGAATAATAAACTGGAGGAATTCCATGTGAACTGGAATGACCTCCAGGAACTGATGCAGAGTGAAAGGAGCAGAGCCAGAAGAACACTGTACACAGAGACTGATATACTATGGTAAAATCGAATGTAATGGACCTCTGTACCAGCAGCAATACAAAAACCCAGGACAATTCTGAGGGATTTATGGTAAAGAACGCTACCCACATCCAGAGGAAGGACTGCAGGAGAGGAAACATATAAGAAAAACAGCTGCTTGAACGAAAGGGTTGGGGTGGACATGATTGAGGATGTAGACTCGAAACTACCACACCAAAGCAACTACCAACAATTTGGAAATAGGTCTTGATCAAGGACACATGATAAAACCAGTGGAAATGTGTGTCGGCCATGGGTGGGGGGAATGTAGGGGGTGAAGGGGAAAGTAGGAGCATGAATCATGTAACCATGTTAAAAATGAATATTAATAAATGTTTAAAATTAAAAAAAAAAACAAAGGATAATTTATCTAGACCTTCTCCTCAGGGGACAAGGAGCAAAAAGAAGGAAACTATGTATCTGGACCTTGGTTAAGAATCAAATGCAGGGCCTCTGTACTCCAACTCTAGTACTTTTCCCCCAGTACCATAATGCCTCCAGTTGTTGAAAAACTGATTTTCTTTCTTCACAGCTGGAATTTCTCTTAAATTTCTCTTGGGTAAAAAAACTCATGTAGTACTACCTTAATAAGCAAAATTAAGAGTTGTCTTTGAAAGCAACAAATAGAATTTTCTATGTTATGCATCAATCAGAGTTTAGGTAGTTAAACTTAAATCACAACTACCACAAAGTCAAAAAGTCAAAAGCAGTAACAATTTTAGGCCTAAAAATAGAAGCCATACTTCCCAGATATAGTTAAAGAAATCTGAGTAAGGTTCACTTACCATTATCTTCTAAATCAAGTAAATTATTGTCTTCTCCATAAATAAATCTATCTACCACTCTGGTAATTTGTATTAACGCATCAAAAAAGAAAAAATACTTGGCATTAGTCTCATAGGGGTACTAAAAAAAAAAAAATGCAGCAGCTTCTCCATGGTTATATACCTTGCCTGTGACTCATCTCAACTACTGATAGTATTCCTAGTAGTTATATTATAATATAATATAAATTCTCTCCTTTCTTTTCCTTATTAAACACCTCATAATGTCAAATACGGAATTTGCTGGTCACCACAATTACAACTCTTTGTTACTTAAACAATTTTTTTTTTTTTTTTGGAAAGCCGCCCTGGGTATTGTGCCACTATGAAGGCCCTGTGTCCAAAAACAAAAGCAAGATACAAAGAACAAGGAAAACCAACAACAGCTGCACAATTCAGTAAACAGGGTCCTTATTGACCATGAATTGATGTCACCTCTTTCTGCTTATCCCAAAAGAAATACATCTAGAATTCATCAATGCAATGAGCTTCTTTTTATGTTTGTTTCTACTTTTCCAATTGTACAAAAAAGAAAGCAAATAAGAAAATAGCAGTTTTCTATTTTCAAGTTATAAGACATATTGCTACTATATTATCCTCTACTTTTCCCTGGATTACTCCTACCTGAATGGAGCTGGAGGAAGTCAACAAATCATGCAGATTGAGTTTACTACAAATTTATGTTATGTAACCTCAGATGAGAAACAGTTATAGAATAGCAGATAGAAAGCTGGCCTGGGAACCAGGAAGAAGTTCAAGTCATGCCTCTGACATGTACTGGTGATATATATATGTGTGACATATACTGGAAAGTCCACTCAACTTCTCAATACCTTTAAGCCATTCTCTCAAATTATAAGTTGCAAAGAAAGTGCCTACCTACATTGGTAGAGGGAGTTTCCCCCTCTATCTGTGAAACTGCAGGTCTAGCTCCCCTCCTTTCTATCACTTAATCTCAGCTGGGCCTCCCCTATTGAAAACGGAAATATTCCTTCTACTCCTCTTTATCTACTACTTATCAAAAAGGCTATTCCAAATCTTCTCTTCAGTTCTCCAGCCTCCCTCTCAGGTATACCCTTCTCAGTTTACAGCCTCACAGGAGACAAAAAAAGCTAAGGCTATTTCCATAAAGTTCCCTCTTCTCCCCTTTTCATCTCACATCCCTCACTATATCTTCCTTGACTACAAATGCAAAAATGGCCCTCCTCCTTGCAAAGGCCAACTTTGGTTATAATCCTACAGGAACTCTTGATTTCATCCTTTCCAATCTTTAGTAGTCATCCTCACTCTCTAATCTTCCATCTCCTCCCTACCTCCTGACTTCTTCCCTGAGGCTTACAAACTTCACTCCCCCAGACTCCCTCACTAAATTCTACCACCTTGACTAAAATCCTAGATTCTTCCTCCTCTTTTCTGCTAAACTTAAAAAACCGGTATACATTTGGCAACCTCGTTTCCTCTCTTCTCTGAACTATCTGCAATCTGGCTTCTCACTCCACCATTCAACTGAAGCTCCTCTTTCCAAAGTTACTAACAATCACTTAATTGCCAAATCTATAAACCTTTCTCAGGGTTCATCATTCTAGATTGGTCTGCAGTATCTGACATGTGATCATCTTCTTTTCTGCACTTGCTCACTCTGGAAGACTCCTACAAGCCTCACCACTCCTCAGTCTCTTCTGCTGGATATTCATCTATGTCACACTTACCACTCTTCTCCCTTGGAGCCAATATTGACACAGTATTGACTCCAAGATGGAAGGTAAGGGTTTTATTAAAAAAGAAAAAAAAATATTTAAGTTCCACTAATACCCAAACTCCTAGAGTCTTCTTGATATGTTTTCATCAAGGAAGGGAAACCAAGATTTCAGAAAATCATTAACCAAATTATCATAATGTATATGATAATAACAGCAACATGTATATTTGTCTACCTCTAAATAACTGAAAACACCTATTTTTTGTTCATTTTGCTCAAATCTAATAGGAGATAAGAATTTTTCTATGTGCTTTATTCAATAAAATTGAAACCTGATGCAAAAAAAAAATTTAAGTTTCATGGGGGCAGGAACTGTTCTTGCTTTTTCTTTACATACCCTAAGTTTAATGTGGTGCCTGAAACATAGTAACTGCTTGATAAATATTGTCTGAGGATTTTTCCTGCTCTTTTTTTTAGTTTTTAACTGGAGTCACGTATTATGGCAATAGTGATACAAAAAGGGATAGCCATTTTATTATTTTTTTAAGCAAGCATATAAAATGGAGATTCATAATTTCATATAAAAGCTTCTTTGTATGTTCTGTTTTGCGTGTAGAAACGCTTTTTGGTGTTTAAGTTCTGAATTTTTAAGTTTCTAAAAAACTGTTGATTGATTCAAGCACAAAATGGTTGTATCTGTAAGCAGACTAATTTTAATTTGTCCTACTTTTCCCCCCTTTTTATCATAACTATCTGGTCTTCAGTTTTGAGGAGGATCTCCCATATTATCTCATAGAGTGACCCTAACAGAAATTCGCCAGCCCATACTAATTTGAAAGAAGTCTACTGTGATTAACAAATTCTACATTAAAGTATTGACTTGCCTTAGGAAAAAAAAAATAAAAAAGGAATAATCTTGTAATCCAGACTCTAACTCAGTCTCAATACACTACAGAAAACTAGCTCTCAAAAGTTATTTTAAAATGAGTTTTATTAAACTCAGTGACCAAAACCTTGGGTAAGCAGAAGTCATCTAGATTTCATAAAATGTTAGTTATATGGAGGCAGCTAGGTAGCACAATGGATAGTGCTGAACTGGGCAAGTCCCTTCACCCTGTTTGTCTCAGTTTCCTCACACAGAAAATTAACTGGAGAAGGAAATGGCAAGTCTTTCTGATATCTTTGCCAAGAAAACCCCAAACTGGTTGACGAAGAGTCAGACATAACTGAAAAAAACTGAATTATATGATATTATTAGTTATCAGGAATTACTGATATTAACTATTTAAATATTTATTTGTTTAAATACTACCTATTTTAACCTATAAGTCAATAAGAATCTAAATACTAAACTAAGTGTTAACTACTTACAGAGATTGCCTCAAGTATCTCCAAATTCAATCTATCCACTATTCAGCTGCCAAAGTGATTTCTCTAAGCATGGGACTGATCACATCACCTTCGGTTCCCAGTAAACTATAAGTCAATAAGAATTTATTAAGCACTTAATATGTGCTAGACCCTGTGCTAAATGCTTTGGATACAAAGAAAGGCAAAAATGGAGTCCCTGACCTCAAGGAACTCACATATTTTAATGAGGGAAAATTTTACATGTAAGGAAAGTAATCTTGGAGGAGGAGAATGAGGAAAAGGGAAGAGACAGGAGAGGTCCCTTGTAAAAGGTGGTATTTGATCTGAATTTCAAATAAGGGCAGGAAAGGCAGGAAGCAGAAATAAGGTAGGAGAGCATGGGAATGCCAAAGAGAACAACTTGCCACAAGAATTTGAGTAAGGCTATCAGACCTGCACTTTAGTAAAAACCACTTTGCCAGCTAAGTGGAGGACAATGAAGTGGGGAAAGATTTAAGGCTGAGAGATCAAGCATGGCACTATTTCAGTAGTCCAGGAATGCAGTTTTGAGTGCCAATATCAAAAAGTATCAAGATTTTATGACAGTAGAAACAGGGTTTAATAACAGAGGTGAGTTCAAGTATGGATTCAAGAATGACACTGAGACTGTAGGGTCTAAGTGACACTGGGAATGATAGTTATCATCCTCCATAGTAACAGGAAACCTGAGAAGCGAGGTGGATTTAGGAAGAAAAATAATTAAGTTCTGTTCTGGACATGTGTTTGAGAGACTACAGAACATTTTGTTTGAGATGCTTTTTTGGTCCTGGACTAGAATTCAAGAGATGGATGATGATGATGATGATGATAATTTATATAGTGCTTTAAAGTTTGTAAAGAGATTTAAACATGTTATCTCATTTGACCCTCACCACAATCTTGAAAGGTAGGTGCTATTATTATCCTCATTTTACAAAGAAACTGAGACTTGAAAATTTCAAGCAACTTGCCTAGGGTCATATAGCCAGGAGTCTGAGACAGGATTCAAACTCAGGGCTTCCTGACTCCAAGTTCAACACTATTTATTCTGTCATACAAATGTCTTCCTATAAATAGAGAATTACTGGTAGAGAAAAAAGCTGGACTAAGGGCAGCTAAGTAGCTCAGTGGATTGAGAGGCAGGCCTTGAGAAAGGAGGTCCTAGGTTCTGACCCCAGATACTTCCTAGCTGTGTGACCGCTGGGCAAGTCACAATCCCCACTGCCTAGGCCTTCACATTTTTCTGCCTTGGAAAGAATATGCAGTATTGATTCTAAGATGGAAGTTGTGTTTTTTTAAAGAAAGAAAAAATAATTGGACTAATCCAGGATAAATATGAAAATTGGCATTAAAGTCCCTTACAATCTCACCCTTTCCAGTCTTCTTATAATTTATTCCCCCCCCTGTAGGTACCCTTAAGATCTAACTGCATTGACCTTCTTGCTGTTCTTCACACAGGGCAATCCATTTCCCAACTCCCTAACTTTTCACTAGCTCTCTCTGATGCTTGAAATACTCTCCCACAATTCTGCCTTCATACCTCCATAGTATACTTTAAGATAGTTCAAATAACTCTTACTTCCTACCTAGAATCTTCTCCCTCAACTCCTCCTCCTGGCTTCCTTCAAGACAGCTGAATTCCAACCTTCATCAAGGAGCCTTTTCCTTTCTTCCCACTTTTACCTCCTTCTTCTTTCAGTTTCTACCTTTCCATTTAAATAGTAATATCTAGTATTTGCATGTTAAAAGTGAGCTCTAGGAGTACAGGACCATGCTTGGGTCTTTCTTTGTATCTCCAGTGCTTATTAGCACAGGACCTGGCACATAAGTACTTCATTCACCCCACACATACAATCAATAACCAAATCTTATCATTTCTACCTACACATCTCCCTCCTCTCCACTTAAAGAGCCTAGTTCAGGTCCTCATCACCTCCTGCCTAATACTAAAATAACCTTTGAACTCTTGCTGCCTAGTCACTCAGCCAATCCAACATATCTTCCATTCAGCCACCAATGTGATTCTTCTTCTAAAGTGTAATAAGTCTGACCAATTCATCACTCCCAGCTCAGGCAACTCCAATGACTCTCTATCATCTCTAGGATCAAATATAAAGTCCTCAGTTTGGCATTTTTAAGCTCATCATTACTGAGTAGCCCCTTCCTACCTTTCCAATCAACTTAAACTCAACCCTCTCAAGTATTCCAAGATTCAGATACAATGTGTCTGTTTACAATTCTTCAATCACAATACTCCATGCCTTGGCAATGGGTCCACCATGATTGTAATACTCTGTTCCCTCACCTCCACCCCATTCTTTCATTTCCTTCGGGACTAAACTTTCTAAACTGCCACTTTCTAGAGGAGGCCTTTCCTGGTCCCTCCAGATACACTTCCCTTTTCAGATTATCTTCACATATTCTGCATATATCTCAAATGTTCCAAGATATTTACATGTTGTCTTTCTCCATTAGGATGTACACTCCAGGAGAACATGGGCTACAATTTTTGTTTGGAGAATTTATTTTTTTTTTTTGCCTTTCTTTGTATCCTCAGTCGTTAGCACAGTGCCTAGAATACAGTAAGCTTTAATAAATGCTTCTCTATTAATTGATGATTGATTGCATGTAACAGACAGCAAAGTTGTTATGTATAATTACACCAGAAAGAGATAATATAGTGAGGAATGCTATATTACCTTTTACACAGAAAACAACAAAAACTATTGCAATTTTTTCTTCTGTAACATGACTTGTAAAGGACCAACTGCCTTCTTGTGGTCAAACACTTCCCAGGTCCCTCCTTAAAAGAAAAGGACTTACAAAGATCTAAATGTATATGGAACATAATGTAGAAACAAAAACTTTTCAAACAGGTCTTCTTAAACTTTAGCATAGGCAACAGTTTCCCTCAAAGCCAATATTCATGTCCTTATAGAGAGGAGATGCTTGGGAGAGAAACCACAAGCATACAACACATTTTATCAAGTGCCAGAGCAAGCCAGGAACAGAAAGTAAAGTTTTAGTACTCATTACCCCATGATAAGGATTTGATTAAGGATAAAAAAGCTAAACATGGGATACTAATGAATTCTTGAAATGTTGGAAAAAATATTGTCACTTGGGAACATAAATATTTTTGGCACATGGTTTATTTTAATTACCCAGTTCTTGGAAGAAATAAGTACCTTATTAAGGATTTTAAGACATTAAGGATCTTAAAGGAGAAAGAAAAATATCTTTTAAATTCTATTACCACAGGTTAATTAGTTAAAAACTATTTTAAATCAGTTAACTGTCACAAGTAAACTTCATAACTTTCCTTTAGTGTATTGAGAAAGGGACAGAAGATGAGGAAAGCACAAAAAAAAAAAAGAGAGAGAGAAAATGGAGAGTTTGAATTGGATGATCTTAGTTTCCCTCACATCTCTGAATTTTTTATATACATTTTAGAGAGTTCTCTTGTTTACAGTATCCTTCTATTTTAAAAGTTCATTCCCTAAGAACAAGCTGGCATATTTTAAAGAATTCAAGGAAAGACAAATAACACATACTACATGTATCAGCTACCTAAAAGTATTGTTAGCTTTTTTATTACATGCTTAATCTCAGGTAGGATAAGTATGAATAACTCAAGGCAAAATAAAAGCTAGGGGTTCATAAGTTTGGGAGCTTATTCAATATGCAGATGATACCTAAGAAAAATTATCCTCAACTATTAGACCTCAAGTGCTTTAAAAAGTTCTATCATTGGGAGCAGCTAGTTGGCTCAGTAAATTGAGAGCCAGGACTGGAGACAGGAGATCCTGGATTCAAATCTAATCTCGGGTATTTCCTAGCTGTGTGACAAAGAGCAAGTCACTTAATCCCCACTACCTAACTCTTACCATTCTTCTGCCTTGGAACCAATTGATTCTGAGACAGAAGGCAAGGTTTAAAACTTCATTCCCTAACGGTTACTTGGGCCACAGTCATTCTACAATCAATACTCTCAGGTAAAGCAAAAGTGAAAAAAGATCACGCATTCACTACCAAGTTATCAATCTAAATTTCCTTCAACTGGCTACAATTATTGACATAGTGCCGATAGTTTCTGCAAAAACAAAGAAAAATATAACATAAGCAAGAGATAAATTTAGCACCTAGTTTAAATAACTCACGTACTCAAGAAGAGTTCTTCAAACATTTTTTAACAAATAAGAACACTTAAAACAATCCATCAAGTTTCACAGAGTCCTAGTCTAATTGAAATAACAGGAAAAGCATGACATTTACTAGATGGTAATAAATTGTATCAAACTTAAAAAAAAGACCTACTTAAAAAATAAAACTAAGGTTCTTATTTACACTAATATAAATTTTTCCTATATTTTCAAATATAGTATTTAAAATTCATAAAGATGTTTCACAGTAGATTGTAGAAAGACCTGCAGATATACAAGCTGATCAATATAATTTGCCTTCGGTCAAATATACAAACTATTTATTACCTTTAATCCAAAGATTAACCTTTCAGCAGTGGAAGTAAAATTTGTTAAATTATATGGGTAACAGCTGGATAAAACTCTATTTTCAAGCTTTGTTTAAAAAATATCAGGTACAGTAGTCTTCACAGCTTCAAACTTGAGAAACAATAGATTTCTGAAGGAATCTTTAAATCAGTCTGATTGATTTTTTCACTCCTTGCAAGCTACTGTCTAATTGAGGCCAGACCTGTAAAGCTCCAATAGCATCCAGGAAATGACTACACTACTGGGGCTGAAAACACATCAAGAATTTGGACTACTAATTTTTTTTTAAAAAATGAGACTAAAGCTGGTCATTAAGCTAAAATATTACCTCAAAAAAAGAAAGGAGCTCTTTACTATTCTGACATTAAAAAAACTTTTACTCTACAACCATATCCATATCTTCTAGACAGTGTCAAGTACGGTTCTCTGAGGCCATCCTCCACCTTCTGACATATTTGCAAAAGTTCATTTTTAACCAGATTAAACAAAACATAATCAAGTTTAAATTTACTTTGTATTTCATCCAAATCTTATATGTCCTTGGACACTGACAGGAGAACCTAGAAGGATAGCTAGTTTCCTGCCTTATGAACCTGTTAGCAGTCTAATGTCCAACAACCAAAATGGCAAGTTTCTGCCATACCTTTTTACAAAAAAAAAAAAAAAAAACATTAAGCGTCGAGGAGAAATAAAAATACAAAAGCCAAACCATGAGAAAAATAACCATATAGAGGCTCTAAACTAAGCAACAATTATTTCCAGTTAAGGTGTGCACTACAAAACACGAATGGAGCCAGTATGACAAATGGTACTGGTGCTGGGAGCGTTAACAACCACATATATGCCAAGAAAATACAGGCCAAGAACTGTTAATAACAGCAAGCCTGGGCTCTGAAAGGTGCATAGCATAACATCAAAATACAGGATTTCCGAATGCCATTTTAACACTAGTGGAAGAGAGAAGGCAAGTGCAGTAAAAAGGCAAAGGCCAACGTCTGCAGGAGAATGTAACATAAGATCAGGATCTTGTGGCAGCATCAGCTGTCCAGCCTCATCTCACCTCAAACACACAACTTAATTTCAGGGTGTCCTTATCACTGCCAGCAGCAAGGAGGAGAAGGAGGCGGGGAGGAGGGGGAAGCGAGAGTGGATGATGATAGTGCACAGGAGAGAGCTCCCAAGTGACAGATAAGGGCCCAGAAGAAGCCCGAGAAAAGAAGCCCCGATAAGAGGCGTTTCTACCGACAAAAGGAGAGAGCTTTGGCAGCATTCTTGCACGAGAAGAGAGACTCACCGCTGCCACTTAGGTTAAGGAACCAGGCAGGAGGAGACATAGGACTAGGGGACGAGCTTAAAGAAGCTGAAAGATTGGGGGGAAACGAGAAGAGGGATTTCCCCTAACATTTCCAAGAGAACATCATCGGAGAGGATGGGCAGTCTCCTTCCCAGTCACGAGTGTAGGATTCCCTTTCCTCAGCGATAAGGCCCCAATACCCTCGCCAATCCCCTCTCGAAGGGGAGTCGGCCCCTGCTCTAAGACTGCTCGCCCTCTCAACCTTTCCCTCAGACGGACAACGCTCCCTCACCTCTTGCTCCCTGAACTGTGGGGAAAGGGGGTGGGTGTCCCCTCTCTCCTGTGCCCTCCCCAGGCCCGGCCCCTCCCCCCTCACCTCTCCTCAGCGCCTCCTCGTAGCTGAGGAATCCGATCCGTGACTCCTTGGCGCCCATACTCCCTTCATCCCCTCGGCCGGGGGTCGGAGCCTGATAGCGCCCCCCGTCCCTGCTTTCTCCTCGTCGTAGTCCCCGGTGACGGTGTCCTCGTCCCCCGTCCTTCCGCCCCTTCGAGGCGCACCCACACACGCACACACTAACAAGTGCGGCTCCTGGACCGGCGGCTCCTCCCGGCCGCCGCCAGTACCGTCGCCAGTCCAGCCGCTGCCGCCGCCACTGCCGCCACCGCCGCCACCGCCTCCATGCTGAGTCACGTGACCCCGCTCCCACACTCCCCCCGCCCCCCC
>NC_058133.1:173211180-173240224 GCF_016433145.1 Gracilinanus agilis
GTCGCCAGTCCAGCCGCTGCCGCCGCCACTGCCGCCACCGCCGCCACCGCCTCCATGCTGAGTCACGTGACCCCGCTCCCACACTCCCCCCGCCCCCCCTGCCCTCCCCTCCCTACTCCGCCCTCCTCTTCTTCCACTCCTCCCCCAAGACCTGCCCCCGCGCCAGCCCCGCCGGGGGGCCACCTGACCCGAGACTCGGGGATAGTTCCGGGGAATGGCCGACTGGGGGAGGGGAGGAACGCTGCGCCGCGCCCAGTCCCTTTTCGCTCAGAAGCGTAGGGGGAGGGGCCGACCGGTCTCACGTGGGCTGTCGTCCCCTCCTGTCCCGCCAATCAGAAGTCGAGCAGTTAGATCGCCCTCTCGCCGCGACACAGAAGGCAGTGGGGGGCGGGGGCAGAAAGTGGAATAGGCTAAGCTTCCGGTGCGAGCTGGCCCGGGAAGAGGAGGAGCAAATTAAGAGGAAATGGGCAGGCTCATGGTTCTCTCCGCCCCATGGGCGGAATCATCTTGTACCGGGAGGAGACGGCGGTTGAGCTCGCCGGATGCTCTCGGGCGCAGGCGCTCTGAGATAAGCAAGGACAACGGATTGGTCCTTGAGGGGAGTGGTCTCTGACGAGAATGTGGGACCCCTCCCCCCACTCCTACCACGCCCCAGAAACTTCTATCGGGCTTAGCTGGGGGAAAAGTTATACTCAGCTGGAACTCCTTGGGAAGGGTGTCTACTGGTCTGTTTTTACCCCAACGCCAGGACCACAGCAGTCCTCCAACCTCCTGGACTCTGGAGGCCCCGGGCATCTTTTCCTAAGGACTCGAAGAAGGTACAGATCCCCCCTCCAGGCGTGAGCCCTGCTCAGATGCTACAGCTTTGTCTGTTTGCCTTCAGGGGGCCCCCTCCCGCCCAGGGGTCAAAACCACCTGCCTTTTCTGGCCTTATTTTCAGTGACTCCTGTAGACTGAACAAACCTGGAATATAGTCTTTCATCTACACTACATTCACAAGGCTAGCTTCAGGTGCCACCTCTTCCCGGAAGCCTTCCCTACCAAAGTAATATATTCCTTGTGAGAGATGAAGTTCAGAAAGATGATAGACTACTCTCAGTGAATCACTAAGGTGGAGTCGGAGCCTTTCCATCAAAACAAGTTAAGTTTTTTTGTTTTGTTTTTTTTTTACCTAGGTAAGCCCAATTTCAGATATATAGGATTGAAACAGTCCTTGTGTTGATTGGTTAACGCCTCCTCTCCCAATAATTAGGATACCTGGTTTTGTAAATTGCACCTTCTGATTAGCTAGCTTTGGAGACAAGATTATAACTCTCCAAGTGACTAGGATAAAAATAGGCTGCCTGCTCCCATAATTTGTGGCCTTAATACTGGCTCTTGAGTAGCCATTCTCTTCAGGATGAACTAAAGGGGCTTTTGACACTGAATTCAAGATTCTTTTGAGTAAGTAGTAGTTGGGCTCATTCCTAGAGCAAAGGTCTAGTCCTCACTCAACTACCTGCTTAATAAATTACAGTGACCTTTTTTACCCTTTTAGGATTAAATATACACTCTAGGATTTTATATTTAAATCCCTTACTTTACCTGAACCTAACCTAATTTTCTAGGTTTATTATTATTTTCCTCACTCTCTGGTTTAGATAACTGTCTTTGCTGTTCCTTACACAAGATGTCTATTGCTTATGCATGTGTACTGGCCATCTGTCCTCTGTCCTTAAAATGCATTTTCTCTTAGGACTCTTAAAATCCTTATCTTCCACTTTCTTGATCTTACTTTCTACCACTTAACTCAGTGTCTGGATGCTTAATAGGTACCTGGAAATACATGCTAACCTGACTTCCTTCAAAGCTCATCTTATGCTGCTTCTATGTGAGGAGTTTCCTGATTTGGGGCCTTTCCTAATGGCTCGTCTCCCACAGTCATCTTGTATTTATTTTGTTTATATTTTGTGAATATTTTGTCTTTGTATCCCCATTCCCAGATACAGTACCTGGTGCTGTCTATGCCTTTAATATATGGTTTTGACTAATTGGAAGTATGCTCTCTTTGCCCTACAGTATTTAGTCTGGATCTCCCCTTTGACTCCATCATACCTCCACACTTTCTTTGTATGTCCCTTGGGAAAGACAATATGGTGTTTTGGATAGCCAGCCTTAGATCCAAAAACACCAGGACTCAAATCCAGCTTCTGCTGGTTGTGCAACCTTGGGCAAGTCATTTAGTGTCTCAGTGCTCAAGGCTGCCCTTAACTGTAAATTGCAGAAAAAGTATCCACCTGCTCTGGTAAGAAGGACTCCACCTTGGACTTCCCCATACCAGTGAAGTCATGAGTCCAATCTCTGTCACTATCCCTGTATTTCCCAATGTTATATACTTCCTCCCAGGACAATGTAATTAAAATAGCTGATGTTAAAGACTAAAAGGCTTTAGTTTTAAGATTTAGAAAGCACTCTACATCTATTCTTTCATTTGATATTAACTAGCTGAGATTAGGGACTATAATTTTTTTATCTTCATGCCTAAGTGCTTAGAATAAGATAAGTACTTAATAAACATTATTGAATCAAATTGGTTATTAAATATACAGTTTAGCTTCAGATCTACACAACTTTACTGTATAAGAAGGTGGTAGTTAAGGTGTTTTGATATTACTGCTTTCCTAGCAGACCAGATCAGCAAGGTAACATTAGTCACCCCTCTGCCCTTTCAAGATACCTGTTAAGCAGTTTATTTTGAGACCTCAGATTAGCTTCATTATTAGATGTCTGTGAATCACAGGGTTGGGAATGCAATTCAGGTCTCTAATTCTAGATCATTAGTTTGATCAGGATATACAGACAGGATATACAGCTACAGACAGAAAGTCTCAAAATCATTCTGACTGAACAGGTAGGATTTTGAATATGAAAGGGGGTTCTTGAGGAATCAGTCTAACAAATGGGTATTTATCTTAATACTTTCAAATAAAGTACTTTCCCAAGAACTCAGCTGATTTTCAGTGAGACAAGAAGAAAGATACAACTCAAAGTAACATTCTGCAGTTAAAGGATAGACTTACATTATCAGCATCTTAGACTGCAATAAGAACAAGTCATGTTCTAACTTAATGTAGTTTTCCTAACAAGAAGATAAAAATATGCTGAGAATCCCCATGTTACAAAGTTTAAAAAAAAAAAAAAGATGACAAAATACACTTGACAGCCCAGATGGTATCTAATACTAAACATCACATCGTAAAGGAAAAATTGTAAAAAAAATGGACAGAGGTTCTATAAAAATCAGTGTCCAGAAAGAGAATTTTTAAATGAACATGAGAGGTGATCATTAAAATAACAAAAAACATTAATCATTTTCATTCCATAAATTTAAAAAGATTTTGTTTAAACAAGGCTAGTTACAATAGGAAAAATTTTTCTAGTGGGGAAAAATATATCTGATAAACAAAACAAATATCTTTGTTTTGTCCAAGGAGTTTATACAAATAAATCCAAGAACCATTCCCAATTGATTAGTCAATGTTTATAAACAATATTCCTGAGAATAAATTAAAATTAACAACATGTGAAAATGCTCCAAATCACATAAGGAAAATGCAAATTAAAACAATTCTCAGTTTTCAACTCATTTATCAGATTGACAAATATGATGAAACAATGTTGGAGAGAGTATGGGATAACAGGCACCTTAATACACAACTGACAGACCTGTGGATTAGACTGATCATTTTGGAAAACAAGTTATGGTCAAAATATTCATATCCTTTGATTCAGTGTTAGCCCCTTCTGAGCATTTAACCCAAGGAGATAAAAAGTAGAAAGGTGAAAAATAAAGTTTTATATGTAACAAAAATTGAAAGCATTTTTTGCGTGTTTCCAAAAAAAAGTGGAAATATAATGTACACTAATTGTGGAATGACTGAACAAACTGTAGTATATTAATGTAATAGAATATTTTTACAGTTTTAGAAGCAATGAATAGAGGAAATAAAAAGAAATGTGCAGAAATATAAGAACTAATATAGAATGAAGAAATTGGAGCAAGAATATACCACAGCCATAATGATGTAAAAAGGAAGCACCTAAAAGCCATCAGAATTCAGATAAATGCAGTGACCAATCCAAACTTTTCTACTTGTTCTTTGCAAAAGCAAAAGCTATCCCACAGGGCAGCTTTGTCTCCTCTCAATCTGAAATCATAGAACCCCTTGATCCCTTCAAGGTTCAACTCAGGTGCTACATTCAAGAGACTTTTAATGACTCTCCAAATGGTTAGTGCTCCTTTTAGTCATTTGTTTCATATATATCCTATATCTGTGAATGTGTTGTATGTGAAGGCAAGACAATTTTTCTTTTGCATCTGTGTTCCCCTCTGCTAGACCAGAGCATGACACACTGTAATAAGTGCTTCATGGTTAGTTGACTGATTCCAGAGGACTAAATGAGGAAACAGAATACACATGCAAAATGCAACATACACAGTAGATTTTGCTTAATTTTTTTCTTTGTAAACAAGGACAGGTTCTATGGAGGGAAGGAGCAACATTGGGAAGTGATAGTGCTATAGTAATTTTTTTTAAAAAACTAGCAGAGGCAGAAGGACATATCTTGACAATTATGGATAGAGGAGAATTCTTGCCTACACGAGGGATAAAGGTGATTATAAAAAATACAATGGACAATTTTAAATATATAAAAATGAAAAACTTATTTACCTACAAGATAAACATGGTTTAAACTTAAAAGGGAAACAATTTGAAAAATGAATCTTCACAGCAAGTTCTTCTGATGAAAGTCGAATCTCCAAAATGTATAAAAAACTGATACCATAATATGAACAAGGGTCATTTCCTAGCACAGTGATAGGCAAACTATGGCCCTCAGGCCAGATGCAGCCCCCTGAAATGTTCTATCCAGCTGAGGGACATTTTCCTAATCTGACAAATACAATGAGTAAGATACAATACAATGAAATTTCAAAAGAGTTGCCTTAGAAACAGAATGACAGACGGGCAATTCCTTTCCTTTGGCCCCCTCTTTAAAAAGTTTGCCCATCACTGCCCTAGCATATAGTCTGAGCATACTAAGAAGAATTTCTCAAATGAAGAAATGCCTACTCTTATCTATATGAAAAGGTGCTCCAAATCACTAATAATTAGAGAAATGAAAATTAATAGAACTCCAAGGCTCCAGATCAAACCCATCAAAATTGGCAAAGATGACAAGAGGAATTATTGCAAGATTTATGGGAAGAAATGCACACAATGCATTGTGTGGATTGGTGGAGCTTCAAGTGCACAGCACTCAATCTGGTGGGGGGGGGAGGGGCCAGAGCCAAATACTCCATCTCTAAAAGGTTCACTATCACTGACTTAGGCAATGACAACAATAACATGAAGAAAAACAGCTTTGAAAGTCCTCATAACTCTAATCAATGTAGCAAATAACTAAATAACTCTGACTTTAAAAGTCTGATGTTGAAATATACCTCCCACTTCTTGACAGAAGTAATGGACTTGAAAATGAAATAAACATTTTCTGACATGATTAATGTATTGTTTTGTTGGTATATATACATATGTGCATATATTGAATATGTATTATATACATATATATACATATAATTATACTACATTCCTACTTGGAAAGGTAGAATGAGAATGGTAAATTTGTGGGTGGTCAAGAGGGAAAAAGGGATCAATAAACTTTATTTTTAGAAAAATAGACAGAAAATAAAAAGCACAGAAAGAAACATAAACAAATAGAATTGTTTTGTCACTACTCTCTTAAAGTTATGTATATTATGATTATGTATATATGCATATATATGTATACACATATAGTCTTCATGAAATCTACCTTCCTAATGTAGACACTGTAAGATTAAAATTAATATCCAATAACTCCAAGTATATTTTATAAGATTTATTAATAATCACTTGAAGTAGAAGAAATAAAAAGACAAAGCCTGAGTAAAGAGAAGTTTTTTCCCAACCACGTTAGAGGGAGAAGAGAGAGGGGATGGGTTACAGAAACTTTATCTCCAAAACGTAAGGACATAATGTGAGGACAAAAGTGGGATTCTGTGAAAAGGAGTCCTGGGGTACAAAATTCTAATTACATAATCCCCCCTGTGATTCCAATGGAAAACAAACATGTAGAACTCTCCCAGATTTACATGCTTAGTTTCCCCATGGAATCAGTACACATAACCAATTTAAAAGATCTTCCACTAGAGGTACATACAATATTGCACTCTCTAAGGGGAAAATTACAATAATTTGGGGATAAAGGCGAAATAACAGAGAAAAAGAATAAAACCAAACACAATTATCTCCTCTATTCCTAGCACAGCCACGTAATTTACTATAGTAGACTTGTGCTCAGCATTTTTCTCAATACCAATTCATGGGAATTCCAGAAATATACTTGCGTTTACCGGGAAAGATTCTCAGTGGATCTAGAGTCAACTGCCACAAGGGTTCGTGGACAGTCCTACATTGTTCTCATAAATATTGAGTCAAGATACAGATAATATTAAATTTAAGAATAGCTGTTTACTTCAATATGTGGATGATTTGCTCTTGGCCTCACCAAATGCCACAGTGTGCCAGGAAAATAACAAACATCTCCTTTTAGAACTGCATAAGAGAGGCCACAAGTTCTCAAAAGTAAAGGTTCAGTGGTATCTTCCCAAAGTGAAATATTTAGGGTTTATTTTAACTGCTGATTTTCATTCTGTTTCCCCTAAGCGTATTGAAGATATTCAGAAATTAAGCACACCCTCCACTAAGAAAGAGTTGAGGTAAATTCTTGGAGCAACAGGGTTTTGTAGGCAGTGGATCCATTGCTATGGGGAAATCACTAAACCCCTTATAGCACTGCCCCAAAAAAAAATTCATTCCCTTCATGGTTGCCAGAAATGTAAGATTAAAATTAATATTCAATAACTCCAGCAAGTATTATATTTTATAAGGTTTATTGATAGTCACTTGAAGTAGAGGAAATAAAAAGACAAAAGTAAAACCTAAGTAAAGAAAAGTTTTCCCCAATCACATTTGCAGGAGAAGAGAACTAGGGGGCGGGGTTACAGAAATGTTATCTTCAAAATGTAAGGACATAACACGAGGACAAAAGTGAGATTTTGGGAAATGGAGTCCTGGGAAACAAAATTCCAATTACACAACACTGCCTCATTTTTCCAGAGATGATACTAGGAGAGGAGCATAAGAGACTGGGAAGTACAGATGGGAAGACAAGAAGTCGAATAGAATATTCTCTCTTTAAAGCTCTCAACAGCCTCTTCTAACTGTGGAATTTGGGGAGGGAGGATAGAGGAGATTGATGCTGCACTGAAGTGCACTCCTCCCCACCTTAGCAACTTCTTAGGAAATTTGTCTGGGATACTCTTTTTTTTTTTAATAGCCACTCACAGGAATTTCTATCCCTGATTCCAACTAACCCAATGCTTTTATACGAGACCCAGAAAATATAAAGAGGGGGCAGCTGGGTGGCTCAGTGTATTGAAAGCCAGACCTAGAGATGGGAGGTCTTAAGTTCAAGTCTGGCCTTAGACACTTCTTAGCTGTGTGACCCTGGGCAAGTCACTTAACCCCCATTGCCTAGCCTTTATCACTCTTCTGCCTTAGAACCAATACACAGTATTAATTCTAGGATGGAAGGTAAGGGTTTTTTTTTTAAAAAAGAAGATATAAAGAAAGGCCTCAGCTAATTAAAACTGACTTTCTATCTGGTTTCATTTCATTTTATCCAATAGCCTTTAAGAATTTTTTGAATGATTGGTTGATTGAGATATGTTCTCCTTTATTGAATATGTCAAGGCTAAAATGCGGTACTGTGGTTTCTACTGTTCATTTATACTTATTAAAATACAAACTCCATAACAAAAGTTCATAGTTTAGGGTTGTTGTTTTTTTAAGAAAGTTTTTTCTTTTTATTTTCTGCATATTGAAATGTAATTATCGTGTATTTGTTAACATTTTTGTTAATTTATAAGTAATATAAATATTTATATTTGTTAATGATTATTCATTTTACTCCAAAAAAGAAAGTAAATTTACAAAAGGAAGTGGGTGATTTAAAAACAATTAAGCATTTCAAAATACTTTACCGACCTAAAATAGAAACCCTGGTTTCAGACTTTCTGCAAAAATGTTGGCAAGGGAAAAAATAAATTCTACTCAGCGAAAAGCTATTTTTTAATGTGTCTTGGATGAATGTTCATCTCATCAAAAAGTTTTTAACACATTCAGCATTTCCCCCCCAAACCAAAAATAAAATGTTATGTATTGGGAAAGCAAATTTAGAAGTGATTTTTCTGCTCAGTTCAGGTAAGTAAAACATATCATAAGAGGCAATGAAGCAGGGAAATATGTTGAATGGGAATATTAAATGTTAAAATTAGCATTGTCTTACTTTCTGGCTTGTATTGAAGCTGTTTCTTGAATAGACAAATGTTAGATTACCTCTATTACTTAAAATAGCATTCAAGTTTGACATACATAGATATAGTAATATATACCAATTTGTTGATATGCTGCATGGTTGGTTGACTTGTCATGCTGAAAAGATGTTAGACCTAATGAACCAATCTGTTCACTTGTACCATATTACATTTAACCACATCAAACTTGAGGGTATAACTCTAAATTCTGGACACCTACATTTGGAGTAGAGGGGAAGACTGGCTAATAACTTTCAGGGGCCAAAGTTGGTACTCACAGGGGAAAGGAAAATATAGAGAAAAGGGAGTCCAATTCAACAAGTGGTTTGTTTAATCCAGGTAACTCTTAGTCTGTCACAGGCACCAATAACTATTACTGAGGAATCAAGTCTAAAAATCATGTCTTCTCTCTAACCGCTGGAAGCCAAAAGACTAGGATCTCTCTGCTCTTAAGCTTTCACCAACTCCAGCCCTCACTCTGGTTTGGAGCACTGAGTAATATGTAAATAGCTCTTTACCCAGGAATTGCATTGTGATTACAGTCAAAATGATGACCCAGTGGACAAAGAGAAATTTCACTTCTTAACCTCCTTTCTATCCTGTTCCCCTATATACTCTCTCATCTACAGTCTTTTAATCACATTCTTCTCTATAACTTAAATGGACCACATCTCCATCGTTTGACATCCTGTCCATCTTATAATGCCCAACCCAACTTTATGAAGCTTTCCCTGATCCTAGATTAGAAGTGATGCCTCCCCATCTCATATTCTGATTCTCTGAAATTTTTTTAAAGCAGTTGTCATATTCTAATATGTATTATCTTTGAACACTTGTAATCACCACTATTAGGGTCTACTAACTCCTTGAGCAAAGGAACTATAGGTCATATCTTCCCCTTCAGACATCATAGCACAACACTTATAGTAGATATTTACTAAATGTTTATTCAATGAAGAGAGTTCTTTCAGTGGATTTATGCCTATGATTAAACCTATGATTTCTGTCTATAATTAAACTTAACACCTTGGAGAAACTTGCCAACTATGTTGTAGACTGAGTTACAGCTACAGTGGCTTGTAAACCACTTTTTTGCAAAGGATTGTGTGTAAGGCTCTTACACCTATTAATACCTGTTTATTGCATGAAAGAGTTGGGAGACAGCAGTTTAGCCACTTCCAGCTGACCAGCCCAAATGACAATTGGAGACTATATGCATTCCCAGAGAAAAGAAGTGTTTAGGAATAGAATAGAATCAGTCAAGTATCTTTTATATTTATATCAACCTCATTTCTAAATGTCTCTGTCCTAATCAGCAAATATCCCTTGTAACCAAAAAATTTTTAAAATTATATATTTATATGTGTATATGTCTTTAAATGGTTCAGCAAAACTAACCAAAGAAATTGAGTTGGACATTATATGAATGTTTCATTCTGATAATCCATCCCCACTTCTGCAAAATAGGAAGGAAGCTGGTTCATGCTTAGTAATTACACAGCATTCAGTTTTGTTTTGATCTTTCCAATTACATTATTGTTTTAACCTGTTAAATTAAAATGTTCATACCTCAAGTGAGAGAGAATTACATTACATTTTTATTTACATTGAACAATAAACACTACAGCCTTTTAAGCTAATATAACATACATAAGCCTTACCAATGACACTAAAGAATAGAGTCCCTGCTTTTCTGAAATTGGGGCAAAATCTCTCCTACTTTATACTTGAGCAAACTTTTGAAAAGAGGAGATGGAGATGCCCATTGCTATAGTGTATACTTATATAAATGAATATTTAACTCTAGTTTATAATTTATGATCTAGGTATTGAAACTCCTAAATTTTATAATGGGTAAAATTGACATATGTGATTTGAAAATGGCCTCCCAAATATTGTTTCACTTAGTGCCTAAGAGAAAACTTAGAACATTCAGAATAAATTTAAGAGAACTGATCCTCTGCCTCTGCTTTTGCCCTCTTACCTCCTATTTCTACTACCTAACCCTAATCAGCAATTAACTGCTTGCTTGTTCAAAACACTGACACTAAATTTGTTCAAAAATATCTATTGCTTACAATAATCCAGGACATTCCTGAAGAACTGATTGTAAAAGAATGCTATCCACATTGAGAGAAAGAACTATGGGAGTAGAAATACAAAAGCAAAACATATGACATCGCTTATCACACACACACACACACATATATATATATGGATATGTGATTTGGGGTTTAGGCTTTTCAAAATCACTCTATAGCAAAAATGAATAATATGGAAATATAGGCATCAAGTGATAACATTTGTACAACCCAGTGGAATTGCTTATTGGCTCTGGGAGTGGGGAGGGAAAAAGGGAGGGGAAGAAAATGAATCATGGAAACATGGGAAATATTTTTTAAAAAATAAAAAATTTAAATGGAAAAAAAGATAAGAAATAAATAAATGTCTGTTGCTAATAACTAGCATCTTTATTTTGCCTTTCTCTATGCCATCTACAAAATAAATATATGGACCTCTCTTTTTTATTCGGAGCTAGTAGACATTTGGTTCAAGCTACATTAAGCTTGCTTTGTACATCATATATATAATAGCTCCATGAATTTATGAGCATGTAACAAAGACTCTGAAAACAAGAATTTCTGGACAGACAGTGCCAAAAATAACAACTCAAATAAATACATACAGTGTATTTTCATTTCTCTAAATTTTTTCTACTTTGCATCAGTGGCCCAGAAGTTTCTTCCCCATCCTGAGAAATATTTAGCAGGAACCCAACAAACAGAACTAACCTGAATTGTGAAGAGCAGGTTGATAACCATCAGGATGGATAGTAACCCATGACTAAGCTTTTCAACAGACTCTCCTGGCATTGGCACACTCACAAGCCCAGAAGGCCCTCCATTGTCAGAATTCATATGCTACAGCCAAGAGGCTGTTTTGGTGACAGCAAAGCAGGCTCTCTACCTTCAATGCCATTTCTAGATTGCCAGTAACTCTTGCTGGAAATATAAAATAAACATCCCAAAGCTATTCACATTCCTTGAACCAGGGATCCTACTAGTAGGACTATACTCTAGGAATATTACTTAAAAGGAAAAACAGACAACTATTATGTAAAAATGTGCACAGCAATTTTATCAAAAATAGAAAAAACCTAGAAAGAACCTATTTATCCAATAATTGGTAGATGATTGAACAAGTTGGCCAATGTTATTACAATAGATTATTTTGTTATCATGAATAATAAAAAGATTTTAATTATGTAAGGACATTTATGTTATAAATAAAGGAAGGTAAAACTAATTATACACAACTATATAAAAATAATAACTGCAGTGAAGTTAGGGGGAAATGCTCAAAAGAAAAAGAACACAAAAAGAAGACATTTTTGTGGAAATTAACTTCCACATATTTTAACAAACTCTAAGTACTTTGGACTCTGGGTTTTATACCATCATTTTTATTCTCTTTAATGGAATATTTTTCTTGACAGAATTTAACAATTTTTAACAAAATCTAGCTTGATATCTTCCTTATCTTCTTAGGCACTGATACAAACTAGTCTTTCTTGAGCATGAGATTAAAAAACAAATGAGAAGAGATCTTTAAGGATGTATCTTATAAACATGTATAAGCAGCTGATTGACAGAGTGGATAGAGCACTGGGCCTGGAGGCAGAAATACCTGAGTTTAAATTTAGCCTCAGAAACATTCTAGCTGGGTGACCCTAAACAAGTCACTTAACCTTTGTATCTATCCCTCAGTTTCTTCAGCTGTAAAAAGAGGATAATGATAGCATCTTCAGTTCACAGGGTTGTGAAGATCAGATGAGATATTTGTAAAAGCAATTAGCACATTGTCCACTAGGAGTTATATAAATGTTTATTCCCCTCTCTTCTCTCTATTTACAAATAAGCATACAATTCAGCTTTGGCCAAAAAAGAAGACAATTATTACTGAATTCCTTAGGTTATGGGCAGTCTAGTCTCAGTTCAGGATTAGTGTTCTTTGGCCATCATTACTATTATGTAGTCCACACTGAGTTTTTCTTGCCTTGCTACCCTATTAGAGACCCTTAGCTCCCACATTCTCTTCCTTTAATTATCCTTTGCTTCCTTGAACTCCTGTACCATCATTTTTTAGTTATTTAAAGAGGCAACACAGTGTAGTTATGCTAGCATGCTGGACTTGGATTTGGGAAGACCCTTGTCAAATTCTGCCTTAAATTCTAAGTGACTCTGGGCAAGTTATTTAACTTCTCTGACCCTTAATATCCTATTTACATGAAGAGGTTGGACTCAATGACCTCTAAGATCTAAAATCTAAAATCTCTGTTGCTAATTGTGATCTAGAGACAATCTTTACCCATTAGTAATTGATCTCTAAAAATAAAACTCTAGTAAGTTATATGTATGTGTGTGTGTGTGCGTGTGTGTGTGTGTGTGTGTGTGTGTGTGTGTGTGTGTGTGTACAGATATCAACCAAGACTTCTGACCTATATACAATCGGGGCAGTGAGGAAAGCAAATAGGACTTTTTTTTAAAGTGATAACCAAGTATGAAAAAAATGTAAGTTAGGTTTTAAGTGGAAATAAGATAATTTCAATCAAATTCAGTTATTGTTTGGATTTGTATTGATGGCTTCAGCCAACTGAAGTTTCACAAATCCTAAAAGTTTTCAGCAGGATTTGAAAACTATCAAGGAGCATTTAATGAAGTCTTTTAGAATTGGTTCAAAGACATTGAAGGTATGTGGAATATCATTGGATTTACTCTTATCAGAGCAAGAGAAAAGGAATAAATACATAAAACCTGAAAATCAAACAAGTCTCTTACTCACCCTTACATTCACCAATCTTCTTATAGTCCTAGTTTTTCTTTGAACAATAAGGATAAATGCCTGCCCAGTAACAACCCTGCCCTATATATCAACTAAAACAGCTCTAGCCAACAAAACAACAACTAGTCAAGTTCTATGATGTAAGATCAAGGTGGTTTTTCCTCATTTTTTAGCATATCAACATAATATATTTCCAAAACCAATCATTCATGATGCACATATCATGTGCCACATAACCATGCTAGATATTGGGAATTCAGAGTCAAAAAAGCAAACACCTCCTCCCTGATTGGCACTGTGGAATTTTAATTTGGAAGACCAAGCTTTCCTTCTCAACTGTGAAAAATTTGAACTATGAAGATTTCTGAGCAAAAGGCAGTCTTTGGTCACACTCAGGAGTTTGTTGGGGGTTTTTTTTCAGCCAAGAAATAAACATTTATTAAGCACCAGGTGCTATGCTAAGTGCTAGAGATATAAAAAGAAACCAGTTAGTCCCTGCCCTTAAAGAGCTCACTATATAATGAGGGAAAATATATCTACAGTTAACTCTTTCACATCTCAACTTTCCCCATTGCCATTTCAATATATTCCAAGTGAACATAAGAAATTAAATGACACCCAGGAGTTTTTTAAAGGAACTCACACAATCTGCTAGAATTAGACTAAAAGGAATAGTAACATGGGCAAGATGGCATTCCCAGACCTGCCTATAAGAATCAGAGGTTCAGCTTAACCAGTGAAAGGAAAAACTGAAAGGAGAGATTTGACAGAAAAGGGAGAAATCAAGGCGTGTCCATATGCCTCTGAAGGGATATCATAAAAGAGACCTGGGCTGAAGCCAATGGTTGTACTCACCTCTTTAAAAACTGAGGAATGTCAGTCAGCTAGGTGGCACAACAGATAGAATGCCAGGCCTGGAGGTGGGAGAACTTGGGTTCCTATGTGACCTGAGATACTTCCTAAATGTGTGATCCTAAGAAAGTTACTTAACCCTGTTTGCCTAGACCTTCCCCTTCTCTCTTAGAGTTGTTACTAGAATTGAAGGCAAGTGTTTAGAAAAAAAAAACACCCTAAGAAAAGTCAAACTCTTCTTTTCCCCCCACCTTCCCCTTCCTGTGTCTGTCCTATATGTATTTGTGCATATATGTGTGTGTGTATATACATATACACACATTTATATATATACTTGCATAATGTATATTATGTATATATTGATTATACATATATACATATATGTACCTCTGTGTGTGTGTGTATATATACATAAGGAAAAGCATTCACAAGAGCCTTAGTTGCCGAGTTGGTTTCTGTCAAATTCCTCATGTCATGCTGTCTTTCAGGACTCTTATTTAGAGATATCAAACATGAGCATCTGTTTTTTTTAATCAATTACATGTAATAACAAATTTCCACACAAGTTTTCCCAAATAAATCAAACTTATCTTCCCTCCTTCCCTCCCCTCTCCCATGCTGGCAAGCAATTCAATCTGGATTATGCATGTATTATCATGCAAAATATTTCCATATTGTTTATTTTTGTAAGTGAATAATATTATAAAACCAAAATCCCAAAACATAAATCCAAATAAACATTGAAAAAGCATATGCTTTCATCTGCATTCTGACTCCAACTGTTCTTTCTCTGGAGGTGGATAGCATTCTTTGTCATAAGGCCCTGAGAATTGTTCTGGATCATTATATTGCTGATAATAGCAGTCTATTATAGTTGATCATTCCACAATATTGCTATTATTGTATACAATGTTTTCCTTGTTCTGCTTATTTCACTCTGCATCAGTTCATATAGGTCTTTCCAGATCTTTCTGAAATCATCCTGTTCATCGTTCTTTATAGCACAATAGTATTTTATTATCATCATACACCACAATTGGTTCAGCCATTCCCCAATTGATGAACATCCTTTTTGAGCATCTGTTAAGGAGGAACATTCAATAAATATTTTGTAAGAAATGAGTTTGATTTTACAAAGCTTAACATTCAAAGAGAAAAAAGTCTAAATCCTATAACATGGATTTCAATAAACAGCACTGACTTAAAAGTTGAGTATTAAAATTACATAGAGTCATAACTAGAATGGACCCAGAAGAGCTTTGCCTTTGAGACTCAACCTAGTGCCCACCATCATCACCACCCCGAAAGTACTATCTTTAATGATTAAATAAAAATTAAATAAAGGACTATTAAGCAACTATGTACCAGGCACTGTGCAAAGCAGCAGGGACACAAATACAAAAGCCAGACAATCTTTGCCCTCAAGAAGCTTACATTCCATGGGGGCAACTGGGTAGCTCAGTGGATTGAGAGCCAAGCCTAGAGATGGGAGGGCCTAGGTTCAAATCTAACCTCAGACATTTCCCAGCTGTGTGACCTTGGGCAAGTCACTTGACCCCCATTGCCTAGCCCTTACCACTCTTCTGCTACACAGTATTGACTTCCAAGATGGAAGGTAAGGGTTTAAAAATATATATAAAAAATATAAAATAAAAAGCTTACATTCTAACAAGAGGCAACAACATATACAGGGGAGTAGAGGATCAAGGAAGGAAACTTTGGTCTGGGCAACAAAGGAATTGTAAGTAGAGCCGCTGGGCAATAAATTATGCCCTTTTCAGTGGAAAAGGGTTGAATTGGAATCATTACCAAAGCAAGAGTTAGAGATAGAAAGTGAAAGATAGGTGGTGGAATTTCTACACAGTATTAGGGCAAATTGAAAGATGCTTCTATAAATAAACCTTGATTTTATGGTGTATGGCTCAATGAGATGTGAAACATGTTTTCAAATTGGCTAAAATATGGAGTTAGGTGTGTCTTTATTCATCCACCCATTAATTAGGAATAGTCTGTGGTTACTGGTTAGTCATTTGCAATTAGGATCTTTCAACCCAATTTCACCTTGCCCCCTACAACTACCACCCAATCCATAGCAGATTGTCCCTGTACTATCTGGCCTGAGAAACCTCACCACAAAGAATATCTCTTGAGTATCTATTAGTTGGACCAGGAGACAGCTACATAAACTGATCAGCACTGTCCTAAGGTCTCTGTTCCTGCCCACCTCCACCCCCCATTTCTTAATTTACCCCAGGCTAAAGCTAGTTAAAGTCAGTTAAGATGTATAATTACTGGCTAAAGATAAAATAGAAATTACATTAGCACCTGCTAATACCTGAGGGGTCAGTGTATATAGATATTATCCATCCTTCCCTCTCCCAGTGTCCCAAGGCAGAAGATGCAATTTCCCATAACTTAAGCAAACTCTTTTGTAACTACCAATTCAGTAGAGTCAAATATGTCAAATACTAGGTTATGCATTGACAGCCATTCAGAAATGGGTTCTTAAAAGAATGGCCCTTGTGTTTCTGGAGTATTTGTACCAAATTGCTATAGACTATATATCTATTTTCTGAAATTTCACACAAAAAATTGATTTTAATTCAACAAGTCATTTTTAAGTACCTATTATGTGTCAGCCATTCTGCAAGTCACCAGGAATATGAAGACAAAAACAGACTTTGACTTCAAAGAGCTTGTGTTCTTTTATGGGGAATAAAAAAAAGGAACAACATGTATGCAGAGAAATCAATATAAAATATATCCAAAAAGAGAGTACCAATAGCTATGGAGATGAAGAAATGCCTCATTTAGGAGTTGGCACTTGAGCTCAGCTTTGAAGAGAAGTGAGGGATTCTAAAAAGTGAAAGGAAGAAGGAAGAGCATTCCCAGGCATGGGGAGTGTCTATTCAAAAGATTCAGAGATGGGAGATCCAACACCTTGTACTGAGAGAAACAAGGAGGACTGAGAGTTAGAGAGTATAAATGAGACTGTGGTCAAATCAATCTGGAAACCAGCCAAATTGGAGTCAGAAAGACTTTAAATGTCAGCCAGAAAATCCAGTGTCTTCTCCTATAGTCAAGATAATAAAGAACACTTCAAGCTTCTTGAGCAGGGAAGAGACATCTTCAGACCTGTGCCAAGATTTTGGTTGGCTTCTTGGCTATCCCACCTACCTGCTGAGGGGTGTCTCATAGCTATGAAGGATCCTAGGCTTCTAAGGGGCAGCTAAGTGGCTCAGGAGATGAAGCACTCAGCCTGGAGTCAGGAAAACTCATCTTCCTGAATTCAAATCTGGCCTCAAACACTTACAAGCTGTGTGACCTTGAGCAGGTTGCTTCAGTTTCCTCAGCTATAAAATGAACTGGAGAAAGAAATGGCAAACCACTCCAGTGCCCATGCCAAGAAAACCTCAAATGGCCTCACAAAGAGTCTGAAACAATTGAATGACAATAAGAGGCTTCTAATGGTAATGAACAAGCTTCTACCATGCCAGATTTTGCCTGGAGAAGGCAAAATACTCATTAGGACAACAACCCCTTTTCCAATGAACCTTCCTTGGTGTCCACAGTCAATGAGGAAGCCCCACATTCCTATAACATTTATGGGCTACACATCACAGCTGTGTATTTTAATTACACACCACCTAATATTGCTTCTTATGTATCCATCAGAAGACAACAGGATGCAGTAGAGAGGGCCCTACATTTCGAGTCAGACAGCCTCAGTTTGAATACTCATGTGCTTTGAGACTTTACCTACTGGTATTCTTGGGGTAACCTCTCCCCATAATTGAACTGAGTTTTCTTATAAATAAGAGGAGGGTTTTGTACTAGATGTCCTCCAGCTCTAAATCTATGATAGGCTGCAAGAATCTTTCTAATCAAAAGCTAATCTCTAATCAAATAAGATTCTTGAGGATGAGAAACTTGGCTCACAAGTTGGGAGCCTCTGCAGTGCTTAGCTCAGAACTGAATACATTTTAGGTGCTGAATAAATTCTTGTTAATCGATTTGTTAAAGAGACCTGGCCAGACCAAGCTGTTTAAACTATCAGGGATGAATTTTCTAAGATCCTATGTATCGAGCAGGTAGGTAGCTCAAGAGATTCAGGCCTGGAAACAGGAGGTCCTGGGTTCAAATATGAACTTGGACACTTTCTAGCATTATGATCCTGGGCAAATCACTTAATTCCCATTGCCTAGCCCTTAATGTTCTGCCTTTAAACCAATAAACAGTATTGATTCTAAAACAGAAAATAGTTTAATAAAAATTTTAAAAGATTCTCTGTATGGCTGGCCTAAGTGTAAGACTAATAAGTTCTCATTTTTAACAGGGGTGCTAATGGAGCTTGGGACCCCAGTTTTATTCAATTTTTCTTGTTGCCTTGTATTTGCTCAAAGCCATTCTCTATTCTGGAAATGCATTTTACTCCCACCCTTATCTTTGCCTCTTGACATTTTAGGTATTATTTATGACCCAGTTCAAAGGCAATCTCATCCAGGCAGTCCTTATCTATTCTCTTAGTCAGAAGCAATCTTTTCTTTCCTTAGAACTTTGTTGTGCACACATCAGGTTCTATTTTGTATTATAATTAATTTATATGTAGAAGGTAGAGTGAGAAGGAAACTTGCTGTAGTGGGTAGTGAGCTGAGTCAAGATCATCCATGTTCATCAGGTCCTGTCTCTTATACTTATAGGTTATGTGACTGAACAATTCACTTCAGCACTCCGAGTGGCAAGGGGACTGTGTCACTCTCTAAGAGGAGGAGCAGTTGCTAATCTGCATTTGTAAAGAATTTTCTCACTGGAAGTTGCTTATACCAAGGAAATTATGAATAAAAAAAAAAGGATAATGTATCATTTACTAGGCTCCAACAGAGCAAGAGTTAAATATTCCATAATTCTATCTAATACTCTTTTTTTTTTTTCAGTGCTTATCTAGCTACCTTTGATGGCTAATTCATTTTCTCAGAAACTAGAAAAGAATGTCTGGAAGAGGTGACCTAAGTAAGGAATCAGAGAATTCTATGCCCTAAACCCATGTCCCAAAGTTTAACTTAACAAACTGGTATTCTGGTTTACAAATTAATCTCTTGTCTAAATTCTAATCCTGCCTCAGGCATTTTTTTAGCTATATGACCCTGTGCAAATCACTTAACCTTTCTGAGACTCAGTTTCTATATCTATAAAATGGAAATAACATCACCTACCTCACAGGGTTGCTATAGGATCAAATGAGGTAACATATGTAAAATGCTTTGCAAGTTTTCAAACACTATATAAATTGTAGCTATCATTTTTATCATTATAAATTTGATAAGAATAAAGTAATTTCCCAGAGAACTCCTAGGCAACCTGATAAAATGCAGTTCCTAAACATGCCAAGCTCAGGACCTAACCTTGGACCAAGGTAATTCCACCAAGGTCAGACATCCTTATCAGGCTTTGCCAGAAATAAAATGTTCAGATTAGCATACATAATCTGAACACATATCAGCCATAAATTCTTTCTTCTAACCTGTGCTTAGGACTCTTTCCAAAAGACTAGCATGGTTTTCTTATGTTGGTTATAGGATCTACAGTTCCTTATGAACTGGAAGAAAGAAGAAAAAGTCCTAAATATTCCTTTTGAGAGTCCCAGAATCCCCCACCCCATCCCCCAGGACAAGCATCATGCCCCTCCCCACCACCACATGCTGAGGATGCCCCACTCCCCCTAACTCCACACAGGGGAGGGAGGAAGCACTCCCATTGGGCTGCTGGGAGGAGTGTAGAGAGGAGGAGGGGAATGGCCCAAGCACTCTACTCTCCTCCAGCTCTGCCACCTGTAAGCCACCCACCTTACCCGCTGTGAGCTCCCATTGGCTGCTGGGCAGAGGGACTGGGAATGGGAAAAAATGTCATTAGACCCAGTGAAGAGGGGGAGGGGAGCAGCTTCACCCAAGTCCCTCTGCCTTTCTAGTAACAGACTCTGGGAGTGGGGAGCAGGGCAGTTGTGTGCCCACAGAGAGTGCTCTGCATGCCATCTTTGGCACCCATGCCACACATTTGCCATCACTGCCCTACAGCATCCCTGACAAGTGGACAATCCATTCTTTCTTTGAAGTGCCACACATTAATGAAAAGAAGCTCACTGCCTCCTGAGGAAGCCAACTCTCTGCTGGACTGCTCTAATTGTCAAGAAATCTGTTTCCGTGATTTTGAGACATTGCCCTCTGGTCCCAATCAGAATAAGTCTAATTTCTTTTCCATATGGTGGCCCTTCAAATACTGGAAGACAACTGTCATGTTAAACCATGGCTCCATTTCTTCTTTTCTCTAGGTTAAATAGCCTCAGCTTTTCTAACTGTTCTTCCTAAAAAATAGCATCAAAAGCCTTTTACTACCTTCTTGGTTTCCTCCTCTGGATGCACTCTGGCTTTTCAGTATCCACTTGAAATTCTTTCTACATGTTCAGCTAACACAAAAATGTCAAAGAGCGCAAATAAGTAAACAAAAGACACATTGAGAGTTTTTCACACTGTAGAGACATAATTCTGTCCCAAGTACCTTTCCTTAAGATATGCTAGTTTCAGCCTCAGAAATTTTTTGAGATCATGATTTCAAAGAAGAAATTCAAGTCAAGATGACCTAAGACCATGATGGTGAACCTATAGCTCATGTGCCAAACATGGCATGCAGAGACCTCTCTGTGGGCAGAGTTAGTTGCTAGGAGTTGCTCCCTTTCCCCTCTCCACTGAGCCTCCCCACCCTTTTGTGCTTACTCCCTCCCCTGAGCAGAGTGTTTAGGCCTCTTCCTTCCCTTTTTCCCTCCCCTGTCTGACCCGGGGCTCCTCCTCCCTCCCTAGAGGAGGCCTAGGCTAGGGGGAGACTGTGCCCAGGCCTTCCAGTAGAAGCAGGCCAAGTCTCTACTTGTCAGTTCCATGCAGCAAGAAGGAAGGAGATAGCAGAGGAGGTTCTCACTGAATGCCCCACCCCCATTTGATTTCTGACCCCTGCAGCAACCTCCATCCCCATCAGAGAGTTTTAGTGAGTGCACACATGCTGGTTTGCTGAAGGGAAGGTAACTCCAAAGACTCAACCCTCTCCAAGATTGGGGGGAGCACCAGGCCCACTGGTAGCATTACCCTCACCTAGAAGACTTCAGGTCAGACGGGCTACTGCCAGACCAGAATCATTGGTAAAGCAATTCTTGTAAGCTCAGACTTGATTTGAACCCAGATCAGAATTAGCTGCCCAAAAGGATAATTTTTGTTTTTAAAAAAAGGGAAGCTCATCTTATTCTAGAGCCCTGTTTAAGCTGCCTCTCCACCTTCCCCACCCCCCAATTGAATGGTGGCAGGACTTCCTGGCCTGAAAATCTCTCCCACCTGGCTTTTCCTGAAGAGAGCTGTCTAAGGTGATTAACAACATCCTAAAAAGTAGACCCTTCTCCATACAGGATCCATTGTCTCTGAGGAGGAGGGGACACTCGGTCTCTGGGCCAGGGAAGGGGGGGGGGGAGGCTATGGCACGTGGTCTCTAGAAGGTTTGCCATCACATCCCTAAGAGCATTCAAAGAACCTTAATTTAGTTTCACTCCCACATTTCTCTGTTCTATCCTGAATGGTTACATCCTAGAAACAAGAAAATGAAAACCTGAGACTTTTTATGGTTACATTTCTTAGATGCTGAAGAGTAAGTCTAATCCCCCCAAACTAATTCCCCCCAAACTCTGCTAAAAATGTTCCAGGACTTGCTCTACTTGGAATATACAGAATGGGCTTGGCATTGCATTGTATAGCAGTGATAGCAAACCTATGGCACCTGTGCCAAAGATGGCATATGCAGAGTACTCTCTGTGGGCATGCAACCACCCTCCCCCACCCCGTCTGTTACTAGAAAAGCAGAGTGACTTGGGCAGATTTGCTCCCCTCCCCCTCTTCAGGGTCTGATGATATTTTTCCCATTCCCCTCTGCCCAGCAGCCAATGGGAGCTCACAGTGGGTAAGGTGGGTGGCTCATAGATAGCAGAGCTAGAGGGGAGCAGAGTGCTTGGGCCGCTCCCCTCCTCCCCCATTCACTCATTGAAGACATTCCTCATTTTACCCACCCCTCTGCCCTGCAGCCCAATGGGAATGCTTCCTCCCTCCCCTGTATGGGGCAAAGGTTGAGTGGGATACGCTGGGCACTCTGTGTGGGGGAGGATCAAGGCACTTTGTAGGGAGGGGGGATAGGGTGAGGGTGGGACCTGGCACTCCATCTCCAAAAGGTTCACCATCACTAGTCTATAGGCTTTCTCTGAACTTTCCTGAATGGAGGGGAAATCCTGACCTGACCTATATGCTGTGACTTCTGGAAGAAACCTTAATCTACCATATCAAGAGAAGACTTCTAGTCCCCACTCCCACACCCCTTCACCACCCTCACATTAGTCTACTTCCCATCTTTGGTTTTTGTAGGGGTTTTTGCAGTTAACAAAAATCTTATTTTTTTTCTCTTCCATTTCCCTTCTCATGAAAAAAAGGAAAAGAAAAACCAAACAAAAGTGTTATCTATGTTAACTGGAATACAGATGTTGCACTTAATGATGAATTATTGACTAAAAGCCAGCAGGAGAAAGAGTCATATAGCAAATTTATTAAGGATACCTGTGCGTACACTTCTATTTTCTAGAGAAATTATCAGGTTTTTAAAGCCTTCTACTTGATCAGAAGCAGAACACTTATCAAATTTAAAATTTAGAAATGAGGAAGAATTACTCCATTTGGGAGAGAGAGCCTCAGAAGTTCTTCCCATCTCCTTGTTCTCTCACATTTTTACATAGCACAAAATGGATAGTACACTGGATTGGGAGTCAAAGGATCTAGGATTTAAAATCCTAGCTTAACTATATTACCTCCTGCCTAGAACAAGTTATTGAGCCACTTGAGATGAAGTTTCTTCAGCTGTAAAATGAAAGGTTACCTTGAAAGTTCCTTTCAACTCTAAATCTATAATCTCTCTGTACAAAATTGTTGCAGAGGGGCCTTGTTTGGAGGCAATAGCAATAATATGTGACTTGCCTGGCACAGCATATAAGGCAATCAGTCCTCCGGGTATACCAGCCTATGCCTGGTTTCTTGGCATGAAATTCAAAATGGTAAAATACAAATGACCTTTCATTTGTCAAGGACCTAAAATCAAAGTAAGAATATAGTTACTTAAACAACTGGATTTGGGAAGAGAGACATACACCAAAATGCAAATTATAAGTTTGTTGATCTTCCCCTGTCTGAGGAGACCAACTCACATTTACCCAGTCATTATAAAGACTCCATATTTATTGAGCCCTCTTCAGCCCCCTGTAATCTGGAAAATCATAACTTTCCATTACATTAGAAGTTATGTAAAATTTCAAAAAGGAACAAGTCAAACTTCCACTTTTGTTTAAAGCCCAGCAAGCAAATTGAGGTTGCCATTGAGTTTAGTTATAAGGATGTGGTCCTTCCAACAAGTTGCAGTTAAATTTCTTTTCCTTTCCATGTTGAATGACAATGGGCACTATGGTTCAACCTTAGTATCACTGCTTTCAAGTTCCTCTTAATATTTTATTCCCTTTTGGTTCCTATAATTGTCAAAGAGAGACAGCATTGAATACTTGAGAACACTGGATGGGAATCAGGAAACCTGGATTCTAATCCCAGCCCTGTCTCTAATTAGCTATGCAATGTTGGGAAAGTTATTTAACTTTTTGGGGGTCTGTTTCTTCTTATGTAAAATGAGATAACCACTAAAGTTCCTTAGTAGAAGTTTCTGTGTAGGTGGCATAGTGGGTACACTTTTGGACTTGGTCTCAGGAAGACTTGAGTTCTAATTCCATTTCAGACACTTACTATTTGTATGTATCTGAAGAAGTGATTTAACAATCTGTAAATAGAGATATAATAGCACCTAATTTACGGGGTGATTTTTGAGGATCAAATTATATATATATATATATATGTATGTATGTATGTATGTATGTGAGTGAATGTTTATATATTTGTGTGTATAAAACAAACCTTAATGTACTATATAAATGATAACAATAATTATTATTATTAAAAGGAATAAGAATGTATGATTCTATAGCACCTGTTCTGGGGTTAGCTCTTCTAACCTACACACAATCACAGGTTGGAGTCTCCAGAGGTCATTTGATTACTATTCTCAGGATTCTAGCAATAACCCTGAGGGCTTGTGACTTCTAATACTGTAGCAACTGTGCTCCCCATAACCAGTTATCAACTTAGACTCCATTAGAAAAGGAACTTGCTGAAAAGACACAGCAAGAACAATTGGTACAAAATATCTTCACCCCCCCCCCCCACCAAAACCAAGCAAGGATCATACTCCCTGAAGCTGTCACTATCCTGGCATGACGTTATTTCTGCATCATCTCCCAGTGCCTCATCTGTTATTAGGTACTACCACTCTGGCAACCTCTGCAACCAGGTGGTCTCTGCAACAGACTCTGATTGCCAGTGGAACCTCTGGTGGGATCTCTAGATCTCTAGAACACACCTAGTCATTTGGGCACTCCCCTCTAGAAATACCTTTTTGCCAAAGATTAGGAAAGAATAAACACAAAACAAACAGAGGAGTCATAAACTCAAGGACAACTAGATTGAGGAATGTGTTCAGCTGTCCTTCCCATATCTATCTGATCATTCAAAGAAGTGCTTTTTGTTTGAAGCCACCAAAACAGAGAGATGGATATATTTGTATTATGGAAGTATATTAAACCTCCTTACTAATTCAACTGAAAATACTAAGAAACAGTATTTCTGTGAGCTAAAACTCTTTTCTAGACATTTCCTTGATTTGAAAAATTTTTAAAAGGCAAAAGAGCAAAGGCTAAAGTCTTAAGAAAAGGATCAAAGCAGGAAAACAAAATTTAACTCTTATCCAAATGGGGTCAGATTCCTCCCCAGCCCTTTGGTCAAGCCCTACCTAGGGCAGTATTATTTGTTTCATTCTAGGATTAAGATAGTGATCTCAAGACTGACTCCTTTTTAGTCTTTGAAGAAAGTGATCAAGGAAGGGATTCCTCTGGTCTGGAAAATGGCAGACTATCTGCTTATGCTCCTAAGGACTTGACCCTTTTCGGCCAGACCTTCCATTATAATTCCAACATATCACTTTGAATGAGAATGAAAAATAAAGAGTATAGGTTAGCGTCTTCTGAGAGAACCTGGACAAGATCTCAAGAATCTGAGGTAGAGGTAGGGCATCCATGTTGGCTATGACCAATCTGGAGAGCCTCTTTTCCTATAAGAGGTCAAAGACCTATAGAAAAGAATACCTGAGGGTCAGGTGCAAAACAAAAAGAAACAAAAAAAAAACCTTCTTTTTTTGAACTTTCCTTTTCTTAAAAAAATTTTTTATGGATGCCTTTTATTTACTTAAAAATAAAATCTTACTTTCTTAGAATGCATATGAAGTATCAGTTCCAAGGCAAGAGAGCAGTGAAGGGCTAGGCAATTGAGGTTAAGTGACTTGCCCAGGGTCTTCTAGCTAGGAAGTATCTGAAGTCAAATTTTAACCCAGCATCTCCCTCTTTCTAGGTATAGCTGTCTATCCATTGAACCACCTAGCTGCTCCAACTTTTATTCCTTATATGATATTCATTCCTAAATACCTAAATGCATTCATTCCTAAATACCTCTTACATAGGGAGCCTTCTCTTCCCCTAGAAGTAGGCAAGCAAAATAAAAGTTCATAAGCCATATTTGGTAATAGATGCAATATTCTATATCCATAGTGCCTTACCTCTGTAATGAAAAAACAGAGGTTCTTTTTCTTTGGGACAGGACTTGATCATTATATTTACACAATTTTATTTTTATGTTCAGTTGTTTCTGTTTACATTGTTAGAGTCATTCTATATATACCTGCTCCTATAAATCTTATCTTTCTCTCAATTCTTCATATTTGCCATTTCTTATAGGTGTGAAAAGGGAATTCTTTGTTCTCTTTGTCTATTCTAAGTTTACATTTGTGAAAGGGAATCCTTTATTCCCTTTGTCTATTTTGAGTTTAACACTTGGTTAACAATAACTTCAGTACTCCTACTTAGTACCTCGCTAGATTGTGAAGATAGGATTAACTCCCTTTTGTCTACCTTTTAATTGAATCAACAAAAGCTTGAACACCTTACTTAGTGCTAGGTGGAGGTGCTCTTCACCCTTTCAACTCAATCAGCCAGGAAGTGAGAGTTCACACCTCAATCAGCCAGGAATCTGTGAACCCTTTTGATGAGTATCCACCTCTCCAAAAGGTGAGAAGTAGTTCCCACAAACACTGCCCCCTAGGCAGTGCTGGGCAATTTGGAAGCTGTGTTTGGCCCTTATGAAGAGGGGAAGGGACAAGAAGCCACTATAAAAGGCCCTGAATTTCTGGGACTAGGGAAGTTGACTCCAAGAAGGAAGTCAGTTTCAAGAAGAAGGTTGACTCATGGAAGAAAGTTGGCCTCAGGAGTCACCTTCAGCTTGAGGCATCATCTTACCCTGCCTCTTGGAGGGAACTTGGGTGAGTGGATAGCTGGCTTTCCCTTCCTGTAGTGTAAATGGAATTAGCTCACCCTTATTCATTCTTTAGACTCTAGCTACCGGGAATATGTCACCCCACCCAACTTAGAATTAAGTGGGGAGGGGGAGGTCAGTGATCCACAAGTGCTAGTGACAAATCAGAAACAAGTGACTGCCCCAGGCAGTCTGAAACAAGGTTAAGACTGTCATTTGTCCATGTAGAACTGGAGGGGGGACGCAGAAAGTGACAAAACAAACTATCTTAAATATGATAACATACCGTGAGGAAAATTTTGCCTTTTGAACCTGGCCTTGAAGGAGCTTGGGTGAGACCTCGGACTGCTTCCTTTTGAATTGTCATGTGGGTAAATTAGGCTGACTCCCTTTTTCTTTTCCTTGGCATTTCCAGAGGCCCTAACCTCAAAAGAGGCCTCTCTTCTTAGAGGCCTCATGGCTAGAAGCCTTGTTTAATTAGCCTCTGTGACCCCTGCCCCCTTTGTTGGGGCCTCTGAAGCTTTGCCTGGTTTGGACCTCCAGACCAGGCCAGAGTTACTTACTCTCCCTATCTCTCTCTCTCCCTCTCCCTGTCTGTCTGTCTGTCTGTCTGTCTCTCACTCTCTCTTCTCCCTCCCCACCTCCCCCTGTCTTCCCTCTTCCCAGATTGTAAATAAACCACCATAAAAGTCATCCTGACTTGGGTCTTTTATTTTTGGAATTGGATAATTCAATTCCTTGGCAACCACACCTTTAAACATTAATATCCAATCCAGTCCAACCATAACCAGGTTTCCCCTTTTACACTGTCTTCTGGAGAGAGTTTAATTACAGTTGAAGGTCAACAAGTCCTGGATGAGTCAAACACCAGAGTAATATCTAGTTAGACAGGCTAATGTCTTCTCTACTCTTTTGTGTTTCTCTGCTTTCACTCTTTTCCACCTCTTTTGTAAATAAAAGCTATTAAAGTCATTTCAACTTTGAGCAATAATACTTTGAATTGGTGACCACCATTATTATTCATAATTTCCATATATTTTAGTAAAACCGTTAATTTTTAATCCCTACATAGGCAGTAATATTAATTTGTATCCATGTGACACAATTTGTTCACCCATTCTTCATTCTGCTTTGTTTTTAATTTTTTTTTAACATTTATTAATATACATTTTTAACATGGTTACCTGATTCATGCTCCTCCTATCCCCTTCACCCCCACCTGCCCGCACTCCCCCCACCCATGGCCGACACACATTTCCACTGGTTTTATCCTGTGTCCTTGATCAAGACCAATTTCCAAATTATTGGTAGTTGCATTGGTGTGGTAGTTTCGAGTCCACACCCTCAATCATGTCCACCCCAACCCTTGCGTTCAAGCAGTTGTTTTTCTTATATGTTTCCTCTCCTGCAGTCCTTCCTCTGAATGTGGGTAGCATCTTTACCATAAATCCCTCAGAATTGTCCTGGGTCATTGTATTGCTGCTGGTACAGAGGTCCATTACATTCAATTTTACCACAGTATATCAGTCTCTGTGTACAATGTTCTTCTGGCTCTGCTCCTTTCGCTCTGCATCAGTTCCCGGAAGTCTCTCCAGTTCGCCTGGAACTCCTCCAGTTTATTATTCCTTTTAGCACAATAGTATTCCATCACCCGCATATACCACAGTTTGTTCAGCCATTCCCCAATTGAAGGACATACCCTCCTTTTCCAATTTGTTGCCACCACAAAAAGCGCAGCTATAAATATTTTCGTACAAGTCTGTTTATCTATGATCTCTTTGGGGTACACACCCAACAATGGTATGGCTGGATCAAAGGGCAGGCATTCTTTTATAGCCCTTTGAGCATGGTTCCAAATTGCCAGCCAGAATGGCTGGATCAGTTCACAGCTCCACCAGCAATGCATTAATGTCCCAATTTTGCCACATCCCCTCCAACATTCATTACTCTCCCCTTCTTTCATTTTAGCCAATCTGCTAGGTGTGAGGTGATACCTCAGAGTTGTTTTGATTTGCATTTCTCTAATTATTAGAGATTTGGAACACTTTCTCATGTGCTTATTGATACTTTTGATTTCTTTACCTGAAAATTGCCTATTCATGTCTCTTGCCCATTTATCAATTGGGGAATGGCTTGATTTTTTATACAATTGCTTTAACTCTTTGTATAGTTGAGTAATTAGACCCCTGTCAGAGTTTTTCATTATAAAGATTTTTTCCCAGTTTGTTGTTTCCCTTCTGATTTTGACTACATTGTTTTTGTTTGTACAAAAACTTTTTAGTTTAATATAATCAAAACCATTTAATTTACATTTTGTAATTTTCTCTAACTCTTGCTTGGTTTTAAAGTCTTTCCTTTCCCA
>NC_058133.1:173245224-173349603 GCF_016433145.1 Gracilinanus agilis
TTTTTAAAGGCCTTATGAATTCCCTCCCCCTTCTCCCCTCCCTTTTTTGACCTTCCCACTCCCCTGCTCCCCTTGGTTTATCCCTTCTGACTTTCTCAGTAGGGTTAGATAGAGTTTTTTATCCCAATGGATAATAAAGCTACTCTTCCCTCTCCGGGTTGATTACACTAAGAGTAAGGTTTGATTATTACCTCTTAATGCTCTCTTCCTCTCCTTCTTATAATAGTATTTGTCCCCTCTCCCTCCCATGCCCTCTTTGTGTGTAATAGAATATTCTATTTTCTTATTCACTCAAGTTTCTCTTGGTGTCCCCTGCTATTTACCCCCTCTTTCCCATCCCTCACGCCATCTTAGATTATTTAGTGTTCCACCCTCACCCTGTGAATTATTCTTCTGATTACTATAATAGTGAATATTATAATAGTGAATAGAGTTCACTACGGAGAATTATAAATAACATTTCTCTACATAGGAATACAGATAATTAGATCTCACTGAGGCCCTTAAAAAGGCAAATTTAAAAATTATGAGTTTTCTTTCTTTTCCCTCTGTATCTTATTTACCTTTTCAGGTTTCTCTCGATTTTTGTGGTTGGATATCAAACTTTCCATTTAGCCCTGGTCTTTTCTGTGCAAATACCTGGAATTCTTCAATTTTGTTGAATGCCCATACTTTCCCTTGGAAATATATAGTCAATTTTGATGGGTAGTTGATCCGTGGTTGCAGGCCCAGCTCTCTTGCCTTTCTGAATATTGTATTCCAAGCCTTACGGTCTTTTAGCGTGGAGGCTGCCAGATCCTGTGTGATCCTGATTGGTGCTCCTTGATATTTGAATTGTCTCTTTCTGGCTTCTTGTAAGATTTTTTCTTTTGCTTGAAAGCTTTTGAATTTGGCAATAATATTTCTAACCGATTTCTTCTCTGGGTCAAATGTAGTGGGTGTTCTATGAATCCTTTTGATGTCTATATTGCCCTCTTGTTGTAGGACTTCAGGGCAATTTTGCTGAATAATTTCTTTTAGTACGGAGTCCAGGTTTCTATTAATTTCTGGTTTTTCTGGAAGACCAATTATTCTCAAATTGTCTCTTCTAGACCGGTTTTCTTGGTCTGTCACTCTCTCATTGAGATATTTCATGTTTCCTTCTATTTTTTCAGTCTTTTAACTTTGTTTTATTTGTTCTTGTTATCTTGAGAGATCATTAGCTTCCAATTGTTCAATTCTAGCCTTTAGGGATTGATTTTCGGCTATAATCTTTCGGTTTTCGGCCATAATCTTCTGGTTTTCGGCCATGATCTTCTGGTTTTCGGCCATAATCTTCTGGTTTTCGGCCATAATCTTCTGGTATTCCTTTTCAATCTGGTCATTTCTGGTGTTCAGTTGCAAGATTTTACCTTTTAAACAGTTATTTTCTTGCCAGATCTCTTCCATTTTCCTCAAAATCTCAGTTTTGAACTCTTCCATAGCTTGTGAGGAGTTTTCCTTATTTGAGGAGGGTCCGGATGCTTGTTTGTTCTCCTCCTCTGTTTGCTCGGTTGTCTGGATTTTCTCTGTGTAAAAGTTGTCCAGTGTTAAAGGCTTCTTTTTCTTGTTGTTATTCTTTCTCTTCTGAGTCTCCTGAGTCTGGGTAACCATCATTAGCCCAGCAGCTTCTCAGGTTTATCCTTGTGCTCAGTGTCTGTCCGCGGTCTATTGGCTCCTGAGGTCTGAGTTCTGGTTTTTTCCAAGGTCAAGCCCCCTGGTGGACCCCCTTACTTGATCCTCTGCAGGAGGTTCCTTTACAAGTCTCAGGGCGCTGCTTCCACAGTCGTATACCCGTCTGCACTGGTTCCCCACTCAGGTTTTCAGAGCTTTAGTTCCTGGCTGTGTCTGCCTCCACCCATGCCTCTGCCCGTGCCTGTGCTCTGCTCAGCCTGCACTCTGCGTCCAGTGTCCTGCTCCCGTGCTCAGATTTCGCTTGCGTTCTTTGGCTTACTGGGGTCCTAAATCTTGCTGCTCTCAGGAACAGGCCCCGGAGCTGCCAATGACTCGATGGGTGCCCCAAACTTGCTCTATTTCTTTTTAGCTGGGTTCCGTGCTATAGGTGCTGTGTGTGGAGGGGGTGGGGATGGGGCGGTTGCTCAGCCCGCGATTTAGTGAGAGCCCTTTATAGCCTGGAAATGTCTCGATTCCACGTACCTTCCACGCTGTGCCCTGTTGTGGGGTTCCTCCGTTCGTCTGGACTGGTTTTTATGTCCCCTTGAGGAATTTTGTGTGTTTCGGTCAGGAGAGGTTAAGAGCTGCTTCTTACTCTGCCGCCATCTTAACCCGGAACCCTTTGTTTTTAATTTTAAGTGGCTTCAATTAATATTTTGTTGTATAAGAAACCCTTTCTGCTTTCAATGTATATCTTTCCTATTTCTGAGCCAAAGACTGGACATTTTAGTCATTTTCTTAGCATACTCTCAAGTTACTTTCCAAAGCAATTTGAATGATTGAATCTTTAAAAACCCCTCCAAAAGTTTATCAGTGTGCCTGTCTTTCTGGGTGACTTAATTTCATTAAATATAACCACAGGCCCAGAAATGGACTATACGTCATCTGTGTAAGCACCAGCTTTGCTGGGTCTGAAGAGGCACATCACTACTTGATTGAGGATTATGAAATTTTTTGGACAGTACAGCTCTTTTTAAAAAACATTAATGTTTTATTGGTTTGGTTTACTTTTTTACATCACAATAATTTTTAAATTATGACCCTTCCCTGACTGAATCTTCCTTTGTAACAAAACAAAATAATTAAATAAAATTATAAATCACTAGATTTCGTGTCTGACAATACATGCAACTTCCTATACTTTGTCCAAGTAAAGGAGGTGCATTTCCTCATTTCTTATTGAGGAAAAACATGTACACAGATAATTAAATACAAAATATATGCAAAGTAAATACAAATCAGGAATGGATTCCTTCTTTTCAAAAAGAACCAATGACATCAAAGGCTGATGTCTTGACTCTTGAGTGTAGCTTTTGTTGTGAAAATCTTACTAAGAGAATTAATACCTAGATTCTCTATACCATTACATATTGCATCAGATTCTGGGTCCCATTTCGAAAATAAGATTCTAGCTACAGTTTATGAAATATTAGGAATTAAGAGACATCTTCACTCAATATTTAGACCCCAGTCCAGCGGGCAGATTGAACGAGTGAATAAAAGTCTAAAAAATCTTATAGCAAAATTATGTGCAGAATCTCATATGAAATGGCCTGATGCATTGCCATTAGCACTATTCCACCTAAGAAGCCAACCCAACAGCATCACACATATTTCACCATTTGAAATGCTATATGGACATCCACCATTCCATGGCAAAGCACCTCAAAGCATTCACAAATTATCACACCTAGGTATGGAATGCAAGCTATATGAATGTATCAAATTGCTCAAGCAACGATTAAATCAACTTCACAAATTAGGCTTGATACATCAAAGAGTACCTTTTGATTTTGATCTACACAACTTCCAACCCGGAGATTATGTTTACACCAGAAACTTCGCTAGGAAGACTGTGTTAGAACCCAAATGGCTTGGACCTTTCCAAATAATATTAACTCCAAGTGCAATCAAAATTGAAGGAAAAGATCCGTGGTTCCATGTCACCCATGTCAAGCCAGCTAAAGACATGTCCCTACAACAACAACCACAAGACCCAGAAATTTGTTCCTGACACAAGTCAGAAGGTGACAAGCGCTGGTGCATCAAAGCAACATAAATCAGAAGTTGACAAGCGCGGGTACATCGAACATCTCACTTGTTGCTGACTACACAGATTGTCACGAGGACAGAAAACCTGAGAACTACAAAGACATCCGTGACCAAATACATCTATCGTAAAGAGGACATCCACACTGTGAAGAGGAACATCGAATCAGCGTGGGACACATGTATTTGGAAAAGAGATAATTTACACCCAACAGAATTCTCACTGCATACAACACTAGATTCCATCCAAGCAGTACATGCTAATTGCAAAAGAATTCCGGTGGAGTAAGTATCTAACACGTCATTACACGGATAAGTCAATAGACAACACATAAAACATTTTCCTGACTTCACATTTACATGTGAAACATAAACTTTCACTTAAGAGAGAAGGGTATATCTGCCTTAGTAAAAGAAAGTCTCTTACTATGGTACAGATACCGTTCTACTCAAATCACCTGACATGTCATGTACATATGTAATTTTGATTACTAACCATTAGCAATAAGTTTACTAACACACAGGGACAGTTTAGTTAGTTTAGTAAGTTAGTACAGGGACAGATCTTTCTAAAATTTTCTTTGTAAATATTGTACATAATAAAGGTCTATGGTTTAACCAATAGACTTACAAAAGATATAGGCTTACTTATTATTACTAACATTTCTAATTTAGGCATAAGTGTACTAACCTATTCATACACTAACTTTAGCAAGAGAACTACAATTTAGAAGCATATTTGGAAAAAATTTGCAAAACTTTTCTTAGTTAATATTATCTGAGTAGTTCATAAGATTAGGTAATGCATAGATAGGATTCATTACTTTGTTCTAGTTAGCAAAAATTAGCCTTAAAAATGTGTGAATGTTTAAAATGTAATTTGTTTTCCTTCCTGTTCAAAATTTTTTGAAAAAATGAAATCCCCATTCCTCTCCTATACTTTTACCTTATCCCGTCTTAGTTTTAGCTTATTTCGTTGTAGCATAGTTTAGGAGATAGCAACCTTTTATTATTTTGCAAACTTAGTTAGGGATAAGAGCTTAGTAAGAATTTAGCTTAGTATAAGAGTAGTAATCCCTTAGACTTTAGTAACTATTAAAATGGTGCTAGTTGCACATTTTGAAAAGAAAAGGGGCATTTGTAGTATACAGAATTGGGGTCATATAGTTTTTTCTAGCTTTGGCTGAGTTCCAAAAGCGGTTAGGCTTTTGGAATCTTGAGGAGAAAAAGCAGTTGACTGGATCTTCCGTAGAGGGAGTTGGTCAATGAGCGAGCTGCTTTGATTACCTAGCTTTAATATTGAAATTTAGCCTAGCTTTGATATATTTACTTAAGAAATTATTATTTTAGATAAACCCTTTATATCTTCCTTTCCTAATACCACCCTACCTTCCCTCCCTTACCTTAGTGTCTGTGAAGTTAATAAGGAGAGTAATTAGAGAGGAGTTAAATCTGTGAAGAGTTATGTAATTGACAGCATTAGTTATAGTTAGTCAAATCATCATTTATTCCCTTTAGATAGCCACAGCATTTTGTAAAGTGAGTTTAAAAGGCAGGTCCTTACTCAGACTCCATCTTTACTTTCCTTCCCCCGCCTGAGGTTCCTGAGACAACTGATAGGGCTTTCCTTTGATCCACCTTCCTAACAAACCATCCTTCAAACAAAATAAACCCTTTTTGTGTTTCAACAACCCTAATTAGTATAATTTGTCTGTTAGTTATCAAGAGGGAAGAAGAGGGAAAGAGACAACATACTCTGGATTAGAGGAAGCTGGGGCATCCATCTTGAAGGAAGGTGTTACTTCAAAATAGGTCCCTTCCTGTGAAATTAACTAAAGCCTGTTTGTTAATTTCAGTCTAGTCTATTTCCCTCAGCTTGTGTTTGAGTCTAAGTCCCAGTCTGTAAGCCTGCTGTGTTTGTCTGTTTAGTTTAACTTCTCTTCTCCCTAAAAGATCTCTGTTTCCCTTCTGTGTTATACTCCTGACTTCAGTCCTATTATACCCTGAATCTCCTTTAATCCCAGCCTACCTGAAACCGAGATTACCCACTTAGCAAGTCTCCAACATCTTCCTTTCAATTTCCTTTATCCCAAACACCTTTCCTCAAAATTTCCTCATAACATGAGTGAATTGGATTTAAGTGAGGCAGAGTTGCACAAAGTCATTGGTCTCACTTGCTTTTCCAAAATCATCCAAATCCAGCTCTAAGTGCTCCGTAGCACCTGCTTTAGCTGCCTTCATGGCCATTGGAATATATTGTTCTCATTCACTCATTCTACTGGAGGAAGTCTTCACATGCTTGGGGTAGACACCCCCCAAACTCACTGATGGGTTGGAAACCTGGTAGTTGCCCTCACCCTGGTTTAAGCTTCTCTCCCAAGAAGGTTTTATTGGGGTGTGACAGCTGGGCATGCCACAGGTGGGAGTTGGGTGAGTTGGGTGAAAGGTAAAGCCCAAAGGTGTTCAAGGTGGATGAGCAGCCCTGGCAAGGGCTCAGCAAGTCCTCATGCCAGAGGTGCTAGTCCTCCCAGAACACCCCTTATCTCCTAAGGTGATAGTGGTATAACTATGGCTGTTATCCCAGCTACCAGGGAGGCTGAGGCTGGTGGTTCTCTTGAGCACCAGAGTTCCGAGTTTCAGTGAGCTACTGTTATTAACACCTATTGGATGTCTTCATTAAGATCAGCATTAATAAGGTAAACTCATGAGAGGTTGGAGAGGTATATATTGACCTTAAGGAAGGGTCAAGCAGCCCAGGAGGGAAATGAAACCAATCAAATCAAAATGCCAATATCCCAATCAGCAGTGTTCCAGTCTTCTAAAACAACAACAACAACAATAAAAGTAAATATAAAATAATTTGGGGTATTGATTAATATGGATTGATTAATTGATTGAAAGGGACACTATTAACTAGGGAAATAAGAAGGATCTAATGTAGCAGTCCAGATGAATTATTACAAGGAGCAACCCTTAAAAGACTAATTTATACTTATACACAGTGACAGATACACTGTGGCACAATCAAATGTAATGGATTTCTCCACTAGCAGCAATGCAATGATCCAAGACATTTCTGAGGGATTTATGAGAAAGAACACTATCCACATCCAGAGGAAGAACTGTGGGAACAGAAACACAGAAGAAAAACAACTGCCTGATCACATGGTTCTATGGGGACAAGATTGGGGATGTAGACTCTAAACCAGGGGTCGGCAACCTTTTTGGCCATAAGAGCCATAAACACCACATTTTTAAAAATGTAATTTCATGAGAGCCGTGCAGTGCTCACGGTGTACACTCCTGAAACAGTGCCTGAAAAAAAATTGACTTTATGGCTCCTGCAGAGCCATATCTGGCCCTCAAAAGAACCAGCTATGGCTCGAGAGCCATACGTTGCTGACCCCTGCTCTAAACGATCATCCTAATGCAAATATCAATAATATGGAAATAGGTCTTGATCACATGTAAAACCCAGGGGAATTGCACATTGACTACGGGAAGGGGTGGGAGGAGGGGAGGGAAAGAACATAAATCATGTAACCATGGAAAAATTCTCTTAATTAATCAATTAAATAAAAATTAAATTTAATTTAAAAAAAAGGACTAATTGTAGTGGGACACAATCTGTGCTGATGGAGGGAGTACCCATGATGACAAATTTACAGATCCCTGGGGGATTAAACCTTAATAAACAACAAAATAATATATATAAATTCCAGATTATGTCCAGCTAAGGAAGAAGAGGAAGAGAAAACATGGAATGAGGGAAGATAAGAGGAAAAGAGAATGAGGTTTTTGGTTCTTGGTGACCAGGAATTCTTTTTGCAATTATGCATTAAAACAGCCAAAGAAACAGCTGCATGGAACTAGTAGGTTTTGAACTGACTCCTAATCTAGAGCTCATATACCCTATTATGAGCAATAGGACATTTTTTTGAATTACAACCAGTAATTTAACTGATATTTGAAATAGTTGACTAGATGACTAACCATTGTTTATAGTCCTTTACCTCCTCTGAGAAAACCTCTCTTCTTGTCCTGGAGATGACCTGGGTTCTTAATGCTATGTCCACAGAGCCAAAGTGCTAGCAAATCCTAAACACATATATGTATGTATAATAAACATATCATAAATACATGCATATACAAACATATAATAATAATATTTATATGGCACCTATTATGTGCCAGGCACTGTGCTAAGCACTTTACAAGTATTATCCTCACACCAACCCAGCAAGTTAGGTGTTATTATTATCATCCCCATTTTACAGTTGAAGAAAATAAGGCAAACAGATGTTAAGTGACTTGCTCAGTGTCACACAGTAGTAAATATAATAAATATCTATAGGGGTGTGTGTGTGTGTGTATGTGTGTACACACACAACCTAAGTCCCTCACTTCTCTTGCAGTAGATATCATGTTTCATCATTGGTCCTTTGAAATCACAAATGGTCATTGTATTGATCATAGTTCTTAAAGGTTTTAAAGTTGTTTGTTTTTATGATGTTGTTATTGTGTAAATTGTTTTCCTTGTTCTGCTCATTTTAGTATTCATTAATTTACAAAAGTCATCACAATTGTTAGCTTTTACAATATTGAAATCATAGTGTAAATTGTTCTGTTCTGCTCACTTTACTGTATTAGTTCTTGTAAGTCTTTTCATGGGAATTTTGGAAATCATCTATTTCCTCATTTCTTACAACACAATAGTATTCCATCACATTCACATACCACAACTTATTTAGTCATTGCCTAATATTTACAGTAGCAAAAAAACAATAGGATATGTAACTATCGTGAAGCACCAACTTAACTATTAAGTTTGGAGAGCTTTCTTATCAGGATAACCATTTAGATGACAAATTGGGGTGGAGAGAGCCACAGCAACTCATAAAATAGCAACTCTAATTGTTATATAATTTTTTTAAATTCCCATTCACCAACACAAGCTGTATGGAAAATCATGTAAGTAGTTGAGCTTATGAAATTTAGCTGAGAGTTCCAACAATGAACACAAAATGATTAATTGATCAGGGGTTAAAAAACCTCTGGCTCCACTTTAAGATAACTATTTGCTAGACTAATATCTGTATCAATTTACCAGATATAATTTTTCCCCTTCTACCCTTGACATGTAAACCTCTTTCCTCCCCATCTGCTTGCTATATAAATTTTACAATCCTATCACTGAAATGTAAATCATAACTATATTTCTTTTTTCTGTTGCAACTGGAAACTACATAAGCCTTAGAACAGTGATTCCCAAAGTGGGTGCCACCGCCCCCTAGTGGGTGCTGCAGCGATCCAGGAGGAGCAGTGATGGCCACAGGTGCATTTATCTTTCCTATTAATTGCTATTAAAACTTTTTAAAAATTAATTTCCAGGGGGCTAAGTAATATTTTTTCTGGAAAGGGGGCAGTAGGCCAAAAAAGTTTGGGAACCACTGCCTTAGAAGAACCTTGTCTATTGCTCAGTGGCTATTTAGAACCCTGAGTTTGTGCTTTGAGCATATAATAAAATTTAATTTTAAAATGACTCTCATATTCATAAGAATGATTGACAGAAGTACCTATTAAGAATCTTTGGATAACTCTATAACCTAAAATTAATGATCTGTAAGTGTTTAAAAAGGAGAGATAGCCTCAGAAAGATCAGGTGGTTTACTTCTGCTCATTTAGGCAATAGGTTTCTGAGGCAGAATTCAAACCCCAAATCATTCACCAAATACAAGAATCTCTTCTACATTTCAACTTTCCCCATCATGGTATCCATATATCTTGGGTCGGCATAAGAAATTAAATAGGATTTTTTTTAAGTTCTGTGAAAACCACAGTGGGATTCAGCAGCCTTCTACCTGTCTGAGCAGCTTTTCCTTTAAAGTACTCCACTGCTTATCTCCTGACATGAGGAAGGGGATAGAAAAAGTGCCTTAAAAATGTCTGCTTCACCTTACCTAACCCTGGCTTATACAGTGACAGGTGGGGAATCCTATCCTGTGGTGAAAACACACAAAAAAATGTGAGACATGAGAGACACTGACACAGGACTATCCAGCATGGTTTGCCCACATCAAAGAAGGTGCTGTGATCTGTGAGCAAAGCAGAATTGCAGCAGTTCAAAAGAAACACGAGATGTACAAATTGAGACATCTTTAATCCCAAATGTTTATATGGGCTATTTGTGTCTCACCTGTGGGAGAGCCTTCTGAGCTTGTATTGGTCTCATCAGCCACAGCTGGACACACTGTACATTGGCCCCAACAGAGTGGTATCAATTTGGTCCTCTTTGAATACAAAGGATAACAATCAACCAACCAAGTAATGAAGATACTGCTCTGCAGGAAGTACCCAGATCAATGAAATGATGGCTCTTTTGGATTTTTGAAGTATAATTCTTTAATGATTATAGTCAGAGCTTGAAGGCTGTACTCTGAATGGGAAATCCAAAGCAGTCAATTATGGGAGAAATTATTTTTTAGATTGTAGAAACAATAGACAAAGTAATATGATTCCCAAAGTTGGAGAAAATCAAGCAGAGTTATATAGATATTTGTGTATGTGTACCTCCCCTACTGGATTGTAAACTCTATCAAGCCAGAGCTAGGGGAAGAAGGTAGTCCTGGAAAATAGTAAGAAAAGTAGTTATAACAATTAGGGAAACATTTATTAAATCTTATTGTTAAAGGGAAAATTCTATACTGGGGATGTTTGCCCTGATTAATGAGGCAAAACTTAGGAAGAGAGTCTTAAAAACTTTATTTTTTAAAAGGCAGGGCAGAAATACATAGATGGATTGACCATTAAAGATAAGCTCAGGATTCAAAATGGAGGATGCTCTTATTTATTACTTTTATAAGAGCAAAATAATACCAATAGGTACCTATTACCAAAAGGGAAATGGGCCAATCCTCAGTTTCTCTCTCTTTCCCATATTATAAGGAAATAAGATGAGAGATCAAGAAGATAGGAAGAAAGCTCATATGACTGACTGCTAAAGAGCAGGTAGGACAAGGAGATCAAAAACACAAGCCTTAATGAACTGATTCAGAGAGAAATAAGCAGAATCAGGAGAACATCTTAGACAGTAAGAACAATACTGTGGAATTATCAACTGGGATAGACTTGGTTACTCTCAGCATTACAATGATCCAAGACAATTCTTTGGGACTTATGACAAAGAGTGCTATCTACCTCCATAGAAAAAATTGTTGTCAGATGCAGATCAAAGTATGAGATTTTTCACTTAAGTTTATTTGGGTTTTGGTTTGGCGGTTTTGGTTTAAATGATTATTCTCTTACAAAAATGAACAATATAGAAATGTGTTTTGCATAATAATACATGTATAAAACAGATCAAACTGCTTGCCAGCTCTGGGAAGGGGGAGGGAAAGGAGGGAAGGGGATAATTTGGATCACATAACTTCAGAAAACTTATGTAGGTTAGTAGCAATGCAATGATCCAGGACAATTCTGAGGGACTTATGAGAAAGAACACTATCCACATCCAGAGAAAGAACTATGGGAGCAGAAACAGAAGAAAAACAACTGCTTGATCACATGGGTTGATGAGGATATGATTGGGGATGTGGACACTAAGTGATCACCTTAATGCAAATATTAATAATATGGAGATAGGTCTTAATCAATGACGCATGTAAAACCCACTGGAATTTCTCATTGGCTGTGGGAGAGGAAGTTGGGGAGGGAAAGAACATGAATCATGTAATCATGAAAAAATTCATTAAATTAAAATCAGGATGGGCAAACTGTGGCCCCCTGAAATGTTCTATCTGGCAGCGCAACATTATTCCTAATCTGACGAATACAAATGAGTAGGATACAATACAATGAAACTTCAAAAAAGTTGCCTTAGAAACACAAGATGAGCAATTCCTTTCCTTTGGCCCCCTCTTTAAAAAGCTTGTCCATCACTGAATTAAATAAAAACGTATGTAGGGGGCAACTGGATGGCTCAGTGGATTGAGAGCCAGACCTAGAGACAGGAGGTCCTAGGTTCAAATCTGGCCTCAGATACTTCTTAGCTGTGTGACTCTGGGCAAGTCACTTCACCCCCATTGCCTAGTCCTTACTGCTCTTCTGCCTTGGAACCAATACACAGTATTGATTCTAAGATAGAAAGTAAGGGGGAAGGAAGAAGAAAAGAAAAGGAAAGAAAGGGAGGAAGGAAGGAAGAAAGAATGAAAGAAAACTTATGTAGAAATTTATTATTACATGTAATTGGCAGAATAAATATCTTTATCATTAAAAAAAAAAAACCAACAGGTTATAGACTAGCTGAGGCCTCCATGAGTTAAACAAACTGATTAACATTTTTCTGAAGACTAGAAACAGTAGGAGGTCACTGAGATAGCATAAATTCCAATACTTCTCCACTGTGGTACTAATAAGACCCATGGTGGAGAGATTTCATATTTACATATATATATATATACATACATGTGTATGTGTAATATATATATGCATATATGTATATGTATGTGTTTCACCTATATGGGTCCTCTATCCTTAACTACAACATCTCAATTTCTGTTGTCTGTAAACATGGAAGTTGGCTTAGAGATCAGTTCTTTGCCTCAAGGAAGACAGTGTAGACATCAACTGCAAACAATCCCTAAGAGCTCAAAAGAGAAAACCCCACAGACAGACACTTTAGTCAATGAAAGTTCTGCACCCTAAAACATATCTGCAGCCCATGAACTTTGGAGATTCTCTAGATAATGCTGTTAAGTCCTGCTCGTGATAAAACTTTGTTTAAATCAAGTCACTGTGTGGGTATTCAAATGGTGGAGTACCCACTTTCATATGCCAGCCCCCCCAACAGACACAGCCCCACCCCCACCCTGTGTTGTTCATAAACTGGAGGCAGGTTGGTAATAAGAAGGCTGCTAAGCCTCACTTGGGCCTGACAGGCTCTGTTGACTGAGTCTGCCAAGTAGGCACTGGATGAATCTGGGCTAGCGAGCAAAGCGTTTGCCAGGTGGCTACCCAATGTGTCAGTGACTCCAGAACCTATGAAGATCAGCTTAGCTAAGCCTCTGCCTCTACAACACATCCAAATCAGGAACCAAATGGGAGTTGCAACAGAGTTCAACAACTCCTCTAACCCTGGCTTGGGGTTAGATTTGATGGCAAAGGGTTAGTTCAGGCTGGTATAGATGTGCTCGCTGGATAAACGCTATTGACTGCGGTTTATAAATCCCTTCCCTAATCAGCTATAGATGATTCACCAATTAGAAAGGGACCACCAAACTTCTTTGATTGAACTGTAACAAGGTTTATTTGCTATCTATAGGGGTTAGGAATAAGGAAATAGGAGGAAGGGTTTGGGAATGCTAAGCTGAATCTAAATAAATCAAGGTGATCTAAATCAATGGATGAAAGATTTGGTAATAGGCTGGCGCTTTCTTCTCCCTCTCTCAATCCCTGCCTTAGCCCAGCCATGACACAAGCCAAAGGATGAGGAAAGCTAGTGATATTCTTCTTGTTAGTTGTGATGTTTGTCTCTCTCAGTTCTATTAATAGCAGGTAAATGATTTCCTATGGCACTCAGATATGGATGCTTGATTGCAGGTCATGGGTCTGCCCTCCCTCCAATCCACCCTCCTCCCAGGAATTCTCAAAAATGAGACCCAGTGTGCTGCTGTCCCTGGGTATTTATAGGGTGGTTCTGTCTTCTGGCCCTGGCTCACGCCACTTGGACACATTCCTAGGTCTACAACCGACGTTCCTATCACTCAACTTGTCCCAGAAGTTCCTTATTACACCTGTAGCACGGTTTCCTTTCACAAGGGGTTAGCCACCTCTGCATAGACACTGGTGGTACAAGGGCTTTGGTTCCCACAGTGGCAATCTGCCAAAGGGGAAATGATAAGCAGCCTACAGAACAGGTCCATAACACACTCATAACTAACATAACAAGTGAAGTTACAACAGGTGAATAAGAAAACCCACTGTAATGGTAGCTTTAGGGGTGGCAAGTCCTTTTGCAGGGTCCATGCTCCTCAGGGGTCCAGTAAGCATTTTCTTTGCATCTCTCAGACAGCTGTATACGGATCAGGGCAGTTCGATGGAGGCATTTCTTTAACCATCTCTTGGTTCCAGGTCATTTGTGGAGATTCTCTAGATAATGCTCCAAGTCCTGCTAGAGATAAAACTTTGCATAATTTAGTAAACTGTGACAAAATCTAATCAGATTGACTTTCTAGTAATTTGTTCATGTGGCAAGAACTAATTCAAAAACAGTATAGATCTAACTCTATTAGCAATAGAGTTACAAGAAAAACAACACATTAGGTACCTCTAATTCATCTAAACTTAGGAAAATTTCAGTTTTTTACATTTTACTTGCCTTTTCTATCTGTCCCCAAACTCTGTACCTAATATGGACTAAAGGAATAGGCCAAAGGAAAAGAGTGGGCCTGACTTGGAAAATGAGCCCTGGTGTCCGTTAATATTATCACACAGATACTTCAAAATAGGAAAAAGAAAATCCACCTATTTAAAATTCTTTACAATTATTAAAGTAATTTTATATGTAAAAAACCTTAATTGATTTTTAAGAACTTATTACCAAAACATACTCAATATATGTATGTGTGTATATGTATGTATGTATATATATTTATGTATAAAATATCTTAGTTCTTAGAGAAAAGTCTTATCTTATTGTTTTCCCAAAGTTTATTATTCCATTAAAATTATTTTTAAATCCTTATCTTCTGTCTTAGACTCAATATTAAGTACTGGTTCCAAGGCAGAAAAGTGGTAAGGACCAGGTAATTGGGGTTAAGTGATTTGCCCAGGGTCACAAGCTAGAAACTACTCTATTAAATTTTCAACCTTTTACATGTGTCTTATCCCCCTTTTTGAGAAAAAAATATACATATGTACATATTATCTTGAAGAAATGAGGTACTTTAAGAATCTAATCTTGTACATGAAAATGTAATTATTAGCAAGGGGATGGCAAGCTTAAGAACTCATTTAGTTACTTAGATCCATGGGAAAGAGTTGACCACAAATATACAGTAATAGCAAGATCTTTCACACTTGCATCCTATTATAATAATTTAGATGGATTAGTATTAATCTATTAATTAATGGATTTAGTAATCCTTTGCAAGAAGGCACACTTCTTTCCTGTGCCGTTCCTGTGCCTCACCACTTGATTCTTTACTTAATCCACTGGTGAAATTGCTCCCAGGCCATCTGCCACTTCTTAAAGGTCTGTCAACATTCTCCCAGGGGAGTCTCTCTCTCTCCCCCATTCCCAACACCCATGGAAGAAAGCACTGTCTTATAGAACAATCACACACACACACACACACACACACACACACACACACACACCTACCATGGTTTCATTAGTAATCAGACAATTCTTTCCTCATGGACAAGATTAGATTCTTAAAGTACCTCATTTCTTCAAGATAATATGTACATATGTATATTTTTTTCTCAAAAAGGGGGATAAGACACATGTAAAAGGTTGAAAATTTAATAGAGCAGTTTCTAGCTTTTTTATCTCTGCAAACTCCACCTAAATATGCACCATTTTTGTCCTAGGTGAAATAATTCCTGTTTCTGATTCTGATTCTATGCTTCTATATGAACACCATTTCAGAAAAGAGAAACTTCTTAAGCTAAAATGCTAATCATAGTAACTTATATTTTCTCCCATATACACTCACATATGCACTGAAGTATATCATGAAAAGTTTAGAAATAGGCAATAGAGATTATTATGAAGCTTTATTTTTATATCTGTCAGGTTATTTGGGGAGTTCATGAACACTCAATGATAATAAGAGGGATATAAAAATCTAGAAATATGAAATTAAATCAGAGTTCCATAAAATGGTAAATGGGAATAAACATTTTTGGATAAGGCCTGGAGGTTTTTGTTTTTAGCAAAGAAAAATACTTGTCATAATGGGAATTTTTTAAAAACATTTATTAATATTCATTTTTAACATGGTTACATGATTCATGCTCCTACTTTCCCCTTCGCCCCCCGCACTCCCCCCATGGCCAATGCACATTTCCACTAGTTTTGTCATGTGTCCTTGATCAAGACCAATTTCCAAATTGTTGGTAGTTGCATTGGTGTGGTAGTTTCGAGTCTACATCCCCAATCATGTCCGCCTCAACCCATGTGTTCAAGCAGTTGTTTTTCTTATATGTTTCCTCTCCTGCAGTCCTTCCTCTGAATGTGGGTAGTGTCTTTACCATAGATCCCTCAGAATTGTCCTGGGTCATTGTATTGCTGCTGGTACAGAGGTCCATTACATTCAATTTTACCACAGTATATCAGTCTCTGTGTACAGTGTTCTTCTGGCTCTGCATCTGTTCCTGGAGGTCTCTCCAGTTCGCCTGGAACTCCTCCAGTTTATTATTCCTTTTAGCACAATAGTATTCCATCACCCACATATACCACAGTTTGTTCAGCCATTCCCCAATTGAAGAACATCCCCTCCTTTTCCAATTTGTTGCCACCACAAAAAGCGCCGCTATAAATATTTTCGTACAAGTCTGTTTATCTATGATCTCTTTGGGGTACAAACCCAACAATGGTATGGCTGGATCAAAGGGCAGGCATTCTTTTATAGCCCTTTGAGCATGGTTCCAAATTGCCAGCCAGAATGGCTGGATCAGTTCTATAAAGGGAATTTTTTAATGGAGATGGAGAGATCCTTTTGTCCAGTGTCTTGGAAGATGAACAACCACTTCCCAAGAAGTCAGAGCTCTAACTACAAATTGTAGCACCCAGGGCAAACACAGTTGGCAAGTTGCTGCCAGGAGAGGAAATGGATAGACCTAGGCTGAGGATAAGCTCACCTGGGCAAGAAAATAGTCCTCATTTAACTTCCAGTTTCAACTAATTATTTTAGATAATCAACTTCAAAGTTCATTTCTTTCTGCTGAAGTAATTAAATACTGTTAACAGCCTTTAAATTTTGGAACCCTGACCAAAGTTCAGGTTGCCCTGCCCTAGTTTATGACTCTGCATTTGGAGGAAAGGTTTTTAGAAATTCAAGAAATTATGAGATTCTTTCATTTAATGCTGATGAAGCCTATTTATTTGGAATCTGGATATACATGGTGGAAGCTGTAGATATTTTACAGCACCACTTTGTTGGTACCATTCAACACTGGCCTTAGTTTCATAATCGATCCATCAATGAGCATTTATAAAATAATTACTATGTGCCAAGCATTGGGCATAGCACTGGGAATATAGACAATATATGAAGCAATTCCTACAATTAAAGAGCTTGTAATCTATAGGGAGAGACAATATGGACACACAAAGGTTTACACAAAATATATGCAAAATAAATACAAGGTAATTTAAGGGGGAGAAACTAGTAGAGAAATGCATGTACTGGAGAAATGGTCAAGCCCTTATGAGCCTGCATATAACATGCTAAGTTGATGCAATTCCTTCCTGGACCTTGTAGCACATAAAGCTATGACTTTTCCAGTCTGCTTACCTTGTGAAGAAACAAACTTTTGATTCACTCCTGAGACTTGGTACTAGATAGATAATAGAATTGGACTTTGCATATAAAAGTTATTAATAAGTCAAAGTATTTCTTCTTTCCTCCCTTATTTCAATCAAAGGAAAAAATGGTATAGAGATCTGGGTAGGGAATATCAGGGGTCCAGGAGTTGGGGTCCATGCCAGAAAGCCAAGCCTTTGAGGAGTGAAGTCCTCAGTGGCTTGTTTGACCCAGCACAGAAATGGATGGAAGGCAACTGAGGGGGAGTTTAGAAAATGAACTTGGTGAAGTGAATGCTATGTAGAAGAAACTGCTTTAAGTTTGAGTCCACAGTGATGGTGAACCTTTTTGAGACTGTGTGTGCCATTCTCCACCCCTGCCCCACCCATTCAGTGTCACATGCACTTTCCTATCTCCCCCCCTTACCCCAGAGAGGGGAGGAAGTGCTCCCATTGGCTGCTGGGCAGAGGGGTGGGGGAAGTAAGGAATGTCTTCAGGCACTTGGAGAGGGAGAGAACAGCTCCTCCCTGAATCCCTTGGTTTTCTAGTAATATATTTTGGTGGACAACTGCAGGCATGCCCACAGAGAGGGCTCTGTGTGGTCTTTTCAGTACCCATACCATAGGTTTACCATGGCTCTAGGGGCGGAGGAAATATAGGGGAGAGGGTGCCTCCACTTGCAGATGGGGGAAAATGTTGTGTGGCATCTATTCTTGCTATGTCTTTTCAATATCCCTTTGAAAAACTGATATGTGTATATACATATATACGTATACAAATAACTTCAGAAAACTTACATGGAAATTTGTTATTAAAATAAAAAATTTAAAGAAAAAAAAGAAGAAAAATTATGAAACCAACAGCAAAAAGCTGATGTGAACTGGTTAAATGCAACCAGGGTGCTGTCAGTACCTAATGATACTAAGAAGAACACATCAGAAAGGGGGGTTGAGTTGATAGTATTAGAAAAAGATAACCCTTGACTCTCAAGAATACCTTTAAAGCCCCAGAAGGGGTGATGTAATCTTGTTCAAGGGACCTGACTCAACATGCCCCAAACTCCAAACTGAACTCATCCTTTCCCTAAAAATTCTCCCCTCTTCTTAACTTTCCTTTTACTACAGAGGGCACCACCATCTTCCTCGTCATTAAGGCTTTGAAAAGTTACTAACAAGTTCTCTTGACTTACTTACCTAACAAACTAAAATTTGGTTGTTGTCATGCCTGTCTCCAGAATCTGTCAAAGACCTAATATGGGCAGCAGGAGGAGCAGACCTTAAAGATTTTACCAGTAACTGTGTCCCCAGATAATTATGATGACCTTTAAGGCAATGAAGCTAGAGCCCATCGTCACAGGTTTAGTTTTATAAGCAAATGCATTGTGATGTCAGTGACGTAGCATGTCTGGCAATCAATCAATAAACATTAACTAAGTTCCTATTATGTGCCAGGCACCATGTTAAGTGTTAGGGGTTACAAAAAAAGACACAAGACAGTCCTTTGCCCTCAAGGAGTTTGCAGTCTAATAGAGGAGACAACATGCAAACAAATATATACAAAATAAGCTACAGACAGGATAAATAGGAGACAATTAACAGAGAGAAGGTACTGGAATTAAGAGGGGTCACAGAAGAATACTGTAGATGGTAGGATTTTAGTTGAGACTTAAAGGAAGCCAGGGAGGTCAGTAAAGTTGCCATTTTATTCTTTAGTTGAGTAGAACATGCATTTAATCTTTGATATGATGACAATGATGAATGGGCTTTGGAGTGAATGTAACATTTTATTTTATTTTTTAACTAAGGAAATTTTTTTTAAACCCTTCCCTTCCATTTTAGAATCAGTCCTGTGTATTGATTCCAAGGCAGAAGAGTGGTAAGGGCTAGATAATGGGAGTTAATTGACTTGCCCAGGGTCACACAGCTAGGAAGTGTCTGAGGCCAGATTTGAACACCAAACCTCCCATTTCTAGGCCTGGCTCTTAATCCACTGAGCCACTCAGTTGCCCCCTGAATGGAGCATTTAAAAAATATACATAATTTATATTTTAGTCTGAAATACATCTTTCAGTTTTAAAACATTAGACTGCTACAGTCCCATCAAAATATCCAGCAGTGAATCTTGTTGCTGCTGTAACCTTGTTGAAATACTAGCTCATTGGTGAGATACTTCATTGCCTGAATGGTGGGGTTGAAGAGGGGATGGAGATGGTGAGACCAGGAGAGGAAACTTCAGTGTCATCAGCTCTGCAGTCCCTTCCAGTGCTTCTGGCTCCAACTTTGAAAGAGAAGATGGATGATGTCCATTCCATTTCAGGTTGCTAAAGGCAGAATAAGACTCTAGGAAGAAGCCAACATGAGAAAAACTAATAGTTTCCATCATGTCCCCAGATCCCTAGATAGCTACACTAGAGATTTCAGGGAATTTCCCTTTTGTTGGGATCTAGTATTCTCTCTTGTTTAATCTGAGTTATCTCGCTTCCACTGAGAGATCTTCACTCTGCATTGTCTGGTACATGTTCTTCTGTGCATACTTTCTGTGATTTCCATTTTACTTGGATAAATGGATTCCTTTTCTGGTTGCTATGTGTGTTCAAGATAGAAATGGTATGTGTGGGAAAGGGATTAAGTCTTCTATTTAAAGCTTCAGTTCTTTTCCCTCATTAATGGATCATGATCAGAAGTTTAGCTTGAAACTGAAAAACATATACCCCAAGATTAATAATATTGAAGAGAGGAGATAGACATAATCTATTCCAGTACTCCCTGTCTTTGAGGAGAGCAGAGTGGTCAAACTTCTAGTCCCAATCTCCTGCTTCCCCTTTTAGCAGAAATTAAAATCTCTCTTGGAGAAAAGTTGGGGGAAAACAGCCAAGATGTGTCTATTCTGCCTTCTTTTGAGCTACATAACCATATCTTCATGCTACATCACTATATTGCCATTCACATTTCTTTGTTTTTTAGGATCATAATAAAGTTTGTTTTCAAATACCTTTTTTAAAAAGACATTTTTTTTTTGGATAGCAGCCAGTTAAAAGGCAGGCATCTTATCAAGGAATTTTGTCTCCAAATTGTTGGGCCACCACCAACAGGGTAACCTTGGGTTGTCCTTTTAAGGGATGACCAAAAGTCTCTGATGGAGATACTTAAGGCTTTTCTCCCTGAGGATACTAGCACAAATGCTAACCCAGACTTCACTGGGGAAGTGGGCAGAAATAAATTCCCACCTTATATACAGAGATAGATACACTGTAGCACAATTGAATGTAATAGATTTCTCTACTAGCAGCAACACAATGATCCAGGACAATTCTGAGGGATTTATGAGAAAGAACACTATCCACAGCCAGAGAAAGAACTGTGGGAGTAGAAACACAGAAGAAAAACAACTTCATGATCACATGGTTCGATGGGGACATGATTGGGGATGTAGACTCTAAGCAATCACCCTAATGCAAATATCAATAACATGGAAATGGGTCTTGATCAATAATGACACTTGTAAAGCCCAGTGGAATTGCATGTTGGCTACGGGCGGGGAGGAGGAGGGAGAGAAAGAGCATGAATCATGGAACCATGGAAAAATTCTCTTAATCAATAAAACAAATAAATAAGAAATTCCCAAAACAGAAAAATACCGAAATGGGGGGAAAGACCTCTATTACTATAGCTATAATAAAATGAGTATGCAATATGCACCTATTTATTCATTAGAAAGAAATGCCAATTACTTTGCATTTCCCAGAAAATGGCACATGCAATGGGGCAACTAGGTGACACAGTGGACAGAGAGAGCCAGACCTAGAGACAGGAAGTCCTGGGTTCAGATCTGACCTCAGATACTTCCTAGATGTGTGACCCTGAGCAAGTCACTTAACTGTGTTTGCCTAATCCTTGCCCATCTGCTTTAGTTATTACTAGAACAGAAAGTAAGGGTTTTGTGTTGTGTTTTTTTTAATGGCATATATACATATAATCATCACAAGAAATGTCTCAGAAAACACAAACCAGCCACTATGAAATGAATCATGGCAATTGTAGCTGAATGGGTCCTATGGCAAAGCAGTAATTAGTCAGAAAAAGAAGTCTCTGTTGTTTTTTAGTGGACCACAAGCTTCATACAGGTCAATAGGATGATGCTGTTTACAAAATGGCTAATATGAGCCTAGGCTCCGTAAAGAGACATCTGGTGTGAAAGATTGGGGAGCTTATAGTTAGGCTGGGCAGAGTACGTTTTGTTATTGACTTCCAGGCTAGACATTACATGACTATTATTAGTAGTTTTAAAAGCCTCACCTTCTGTTTTAGAATCCATAACAAGTATGAATACCAAAGCAGAAGCATGGTAAGGACTAGGCAATGGGGGTTAAGTGACTTGCCTGAGCCATAGCGACGAGATTTGAATCTAGTAACTGTCATCGCCAAGTCTGATTCTACCCACTGAGTCTCCTAGGTTCCCCCAGGCATTACATTTTAGGGAGCACGATGACATGGTAAAGTGTCCAAAGGAAGGTAATCAGATTGGTGAAGGGCCTTGAGGTCAGGTCAGATGCATAGGATTGGTTGAAGAAACAGGAGATGTTTAATTAAAAAAAAAAAAAGATATTTAGGGGGCAGTTGGGTGGCTCAGTGGATTGAGAGCCAGGCCTAGAGATGGAAGGTCCTGGGTTCAAATCTGGCCTCAGACACTTCCTAGCTGTGTGACCCTGGGCAAGTCACTTGACCCCCATTGCCTAGCCCTTACCACTCGCAGTATTGACTCCAAGACAGAAGGTAAGGGTTTTAAAAGAAAGAGAGAGAGAGAGAGAGAGAGAGAGAGAGAGAGAGAGAGAGAGAGAGAGAGAGAGATTGATTGATTGATTGATTTAGGGGGCAGCTGGGTGGCTCCTTGGTTCAAATCTGGCCTTTGTAGAGAATTATTTATTAATCAAGAGTTCATTAGGAAATAGAGTTAAGTAGCATAAGCTATTGATAGATGCATAAGAGAGTTATAAATTAGGTTTCTTTTAAAAAATCTGAATGGAATCTCAGATGGATTTATGGATGAGAGAGGATTTTCCCAGAGTGCTTTGAGAGACAAATTACCCAACTGACTTTCACTCTTTGACCCTGTTCTGAAAGGAGGTCCTAAGAGCTGCTTGGCAAGATTGGGAAAATCTCAGTGTTTTTCACATCTAAAGATTCATCTAAAAGACTTGACAAGTGAAGGAGACTGTTGGGTGAAACACCAGTGCAAGCCCAGAAGGTTTGCTGTGCAAGTGGAGAGAGGCAGTGGAGATTCAAAGCTGTTTGTTCATCTATACAGCAAGGAAGAGAAAGAGACCTAACTTATTTCTCGTGTATAATTTAATGAGGGTAGACAGATTAACGTTTTGGGGAATTTAGATAAAATATGAAGAGAGAGTAGCCTCAACTCTGTTTGGAGATCTTTGCAGATCAGATTTTGGGTGGTTAGAGTAAGAATTAAGAATTATTAGCTTAGGGACTTATATATTATAAGAATTTCTTTTCCACTTGTTTCCTTTTACTATCCCTTTCATTAGTTTTTTTTACCTACAATAAAAAAAATATATTTTTATACAACTGACTGAGATGCTCTAAGGAGTCATTTTTCTCAGTCACACCAACAGCCTGTCCACACAGGACAAATTTATTGGTATTACTATACTATAACAATAATCAATAAGGATTAGAAAACCCTTATAACACTTCAGATACTTCCTAGCTGTGTGACCCTGTAGTCACAAGACCCCCATTGCTTAGCCCTTACCTTTCTTCTGCCTTGGAACCAATACACAGTATTGATTCTAAGATGAAAGGTGTTTAAAAAAAAGAGGTTTAGGTAGGATGCAATACTTCTTTTTAGGCATTAGATGGACAGTTTCATAGAAGAGAGATTGAATTTGTTCTTTTTGTGGGACAGTTATGTGGCTCAAAGGATAGAAAGAGCTAGACCTGAAGATGGGAGGTCCTGGGTTTGAATGTGACCTTAAATAGCTTAGCTGTATCAACCTGGGCAAGTCACTTAATCCTATATTCTTAGCCCTTACTGCTCTTCTTCTTTGAAACCAATACCAAAAAAGAAAGTAAGAGTTTTTTTTGTTTTTTTTTTTAAGTTTGTTCTACTTGACTGTAGGGCAGGGTTCAGCAACCTATGGCTCTAGAGCCATATCTGGCTCTTTCTGCAGGAGCCATAAAGTCAATTTTTTTTTCAGGCACTGTTACAGGAGTGTGCAACAGGAGCGCGCATTGTGAGCACTGACAGAGGAACTGCAGCACAGTAACTAACAGTTTATGCATGACATGGTACGTCACATGATACGTCAACATCATGACGTTACACGTCGCGTACCTTTCGGTACCGTGACTATCTTCTAAGATAGAAGGCTCCCTCATTGATATTGCCCTGCGAGACGAATCCTGGTCTTCAGTTCAGCTTGGTAGGTGTGCTGTGTGTTCCTCCTTCTGCCCTCCTTTTACTCTTTCCACACCTGTTACTGACATCTTGGGGTTCTGTATAATGTTTGATCACTTTTGTCTACATTCTCTACCCCTCTGCCTCTGATTTACATGGCTTTATCTCAGTGCATATATACATTTACAATCCTGCCTCACTTTTTTTTACCTATTCTGCTGCTATATTTATTTTTCAGTGAGGACACTGCCTTGTTTTTTACCCCTCTGCCTCTGATTAAGTGGCTTTATCTCAGTGTATTTATACATTTACAATCCATCCCTGGAACTGTCTCACTTGTTTTACCTATTCTGCTGCTATATTGATTTTTCAGTGAGGACACTGCCTTGTTTGTTACCTCTATTCATGGGGTCTGCACTCCCTATTTGTGGGATTGTTATTATTTTTAACTTTTCTACCTGCTCTTAAAGGGGAACTATAGTCAGATTACATCTTTACATATGCTTCATTAGTGAGAAGCATTTCTCCCCAGTAGTTGTTTCATTTGATACAGAATGATTGAGTAAGCAGCACTGATAAATACCTGTACCAGGAAATGTGTGTGATGTGTCCTCGCCAGTTTTCCATGAAAAGGTACCCTCCTCCCCCTATACTTACTAATGCCTGCACACAAGTCATGTTATTTTCTGTAATCTCCTGATCCCCTACTTAATTTATGTGGCCAAATGGCTTAACCAGCAGGCCGGCAGCTTTTTCTTCTCCTGTTGCCTGACTTGAGAGGGGGAGAGGAAAAAGTATTCTTCCCTGAAACTTATTGTACTTTAAAAGTGTTGTTCTTACATAAAATGCACATATTTACTTGTATTCAGTGTTAAACATATTGTACAGCTCTCACGAAATTACATTTTAAAAAACGTGGTATTTATGGCTCTCACGGCCAAAAAGGTTGCAGACCCCTGCTCTAGGGGAAGAACTTCCCCCAAACCACCATTGAAAATTTTCAAGCAAAGAGTTTTCAACTGTGATGCAGAAGACTCCTTGTCAAGCAAATGTTAGACTGGATGGCCCCTGTAGTCTCAGTCTCCCCACTCCTTTTGGTCTCAAAGCAAATGTGTCTACAAGGGGAAGGTAGTTTCTCCAAACAGCAAAAAGGAGGCAGGGAAAGATAATGCAGCCTCTACTGCCTCCTAGTGGCCCCACATTCATGTGACACATCCACCTCTTCTCCCTACTGGCCAAAGAGCTAGTTGGAAGGCATGGGATATGGCGGGAAAACCCTAGCAGAGAAGGTCCAGAGAGGAAATGCTAACAACTCAAGGCCAACCAAGAGGAGCAGCCAGGGAAGGGTGTTTCACCAAATGTCATGTTGAAATGAGGAAACAGAAGCAAAAAGTTCTCTTAGAAATATTTTGTTAATAACCCAGAGCCAGGAATTTACCGTATAAGAATGACTCCGACTGTGTAAGAGAAGACACAAGAGGGCCACTAGGGTGACTGAGAGGGCCTTGAAGAAGAGAGAGAAGGATGCCCAGTGAAGTAAGCAGAATCAGGACAAGAACTTCTACAATAATAACAACTTGGTAGAGAAAGACAGCTTCAGAGCTCTAATCAATGCGATGAGCAACCAAGACTCCAGAGGATAAAGCAGGACCTCTACCTTCTGTCACAGAAGAGAGATTGGAAATGCAGAATAAGACATACAGTTTTGGATGTGGCCTTTGGGGTTTTGTTTTTCTTCTTTTCTTTTAAATGGGGTAGGGAGAGCTGGGAAGAAGAAGAAAAATAAATGATCATTAATATGCAAATTTTTTTCATTTAAAAGGAGAGATAGAAGAATGTCCTTTTCCTCCTCCTATGGGAGGAAAGATTAAAGATGTGGCAAATTGCTTGTGCTATTTTCCCCCCTGGTTTTAAAGGGCTTTATTTTATGTATATTATTTTTTAATTTTTATTGTCATGCAAAACACACTTCCATGTTGGTCATTGTTGTAAGAGCAAACTCATACATAACCAAAACCTCAGAATAAAACCATAAATACACGGATGTAAAAGATAATCTGCTTGGATCCACATCCATCCAACTCCAACAGTTCTTTCTCTGTAAGTGGATAATGTTCTCTGTCATAAGACTTTCAGGACTGTCCCATATCAGTGCATTGCTGAGAGCAACCCAGTTTTCACAGCTGATCATTGTGTAATATTGTTGTTACTGTGTATAATGTTCTCCCAGAGATGCTTATTTCACTCTGCATCAGTTCATGAAGATTTTCCCAGCTTTTTCTGAAATCATCTCTGCTTATGCTATTGAACTTATTTGAGGTATTGGTTAGTTTTAGGCTCTCTTTTTATTCTTTGTTATAAATGATGGTTCTCTGAGTCAGATGGGGAGGTATTAGAAATGAATGTGATATTAAAATAAAGATATAAACAAAAGTTAAGCATATATGTATATGCAAATAAATATATACATACACAGGTATATATGTATGTATTATTGTTATTCAGTCTTTTCATATCTACCTCTTTGTGACTCTATTTAGGGTTTTCTTGTCAAAGACACTGAAGAGATTTGCAATGTCCTTCTCCAACTCATTTTAGAGATGAAGAAACTGAGGCAAACAAGGTTAAGTGAGTGCCCAGGAGATAGCTAGGAAGCGTTTGAGGCTGGATTTATTACATTTTATTTTTATTTTTAAACCCTTAACTTCTGTGTATTAGTTCCTTGGTGGAAGAGTGGTAAGGGTAGGCAATGGGGGTCAAGTGACTTGCCCAAGGTCACACAGCTGGGAAGTGTCTGAGGCCAGATTTGAACCTAGGACCTCCCGTCTCTAGGCCTGGCTCTCAATCCACTGAGCTACCCAGCTGCCCCTTGAGGCTGGATTTAAACTCAGGAAGATGAGTCTTCCTAATTCTAGGCCTGGAGATCTATTCATCAAGCCACCTGACTGCCCTTATACTAATTATACATTATACATGTAATGTATACATATGTATATTATATATAAACATATACATGTATTTATGTATATTATATCTATATATGTGCATATATACATATGCATACATACATACACATATACTTAAGACTACTCAAGGTAATCAGGAAAACATAAGAAGATGTCTATAAAGTGATATAGAGTGAAGAAAGCAAAATCAACAAAACAATCTATATATTGACTAGGTGTATATATGAGTGACTCATAGATGTCAATATTCGGTCCTAGTTTTCCTCTTTCTCCTGAGTTCCAGAGTCTATATTGCCAAGTACCTATTGGATAACAACAGAAAGTCTCAAATTTAAAAGAACTCATTATCTTTCCCCTCAAACCTACCACCCTTCATTAAAAAAACAAATAAACAAAAAAAACTTACCTTCTGTCTTAGAATCAACTCTAAATATCAATTCTAAGGCAGAAGAGCAAGAGCGGCTAGGTAATTGGGGTTAAGTGTCTTGCCCAGGGTCCATAGCTAGGAAGTATCTAGGTTATATTTGAACTTAAGTCCTCCTGACTCCAGGCCTGGTGCTCTATCCATTGTGCTTCCTAGCTGCCCCATCCATCCCATCCCAGGGAATAGCAAGGTGGCTCTGTGGAAGAGAGCCAGGCCTAGAGAAGAGAGATCTTGGATTCAAATCTGACTCCAGATACGTCTTAGCTATGTAACCCTGTACAAATCACTTAACCCCAATTATCTAGCCCTTACTAATCTTCTACCTTGGAACCAATACACTATATTGATTTTAAGATGCAAAGTAAAGGTTTAAAAAAAAAAAAGACCGAAAGAGTTGACAGCCCCATTAGGACATTCAATTCAATTAGCATTTTACCAAGCATCCACTTCAGCTGGACCCACAAAAATAGATTAGATTATGACTGAGATCCTGCCCTCAGGAAACTCCCAATCTAATTGAAGCAGGAGGGAACTGACATGTACATAAATAATGACTCCAAAGTGAGAAGAATCTGAAAATCTAATTTTTTCCATAAAAAATCAAGGATACCAAAAGGAAGAAATCTAGGGAAATTAAATATCAAAATGATAACATTCTACATTCCATTTGGAACTCTAAGAAAAATTCAGTCAGTTCTCCATTGAGGCAAGGAATCTCCTTGATGAACGCAGCCCCTTAACTGAATCAGTCTCTCACCACTTTAGCAGCAAGTAGCATGTGCTTACCCATCACGAATGACCTCCCCTATCCTCCAATCAGCTGGTTCCTATCACCTCTTAGCCCATTCCTGTAAGCCCAATGAAACCCCAGTTCTATTTCTCATTCATAAATTCTCCTTATATCCTTGAGTACTTTAATCAGCATTCCTTCTACCTTCTCATTTTATGAAAACTTGCCTCTCCCAAGGACTGGAGAATTTTTACAACACCCTTCATATTAGGCAAACCATTCTTGAAGCCAGGAGGAATGTCTGGGCATATACCTACTGTCACCTCAAGATTATTTCTCCCTGATTATTAGTTCTTTTCCTCTTTTGAGGTTCATGAAATCCATTTATGTCACTCTTTCTCCCTCTACTATCATTCTTGTTGCTGGCATTTATAGTTTCTTTCCCAATTTCTAAATGACATTATTAAGAACCAAGGACATGTTGGTTCATGGTCTTTTTCTCTATCCTATTATATGCTATCATACCTGAATTCTTCAAAATTCATCTTTTTGACTCTTCTAGCAACTCAACCTCCTCAACTCAGATTATTTCCTTTACTATCACACCACCTAAATACTTGCATAGTTAAATCTTTAATCACTAAGCAAGCATTTATTAGGTGACTTTGTGTCAGGTACTATGTCTGGATACATACAGACAAAAATGAAATAGCCTCTGTCTTCAAGGAACTTTTTTCTACTGGACATACAAGATGTACACATGTAAGTAGAAAAATATACAATAGAAAATATGTGCAAAATAAATATGAGGTAAATATTTGGAGGCAGCATTAGCAGTCTGGGGATTGGAAAAGGCCTCACGTAAGAGGTAATGTTTGAGAAGAGCTTTAGAAGACCTGAGAGAAATATATAATGAGATGGATTGGAGCCAAGCTGTTAATGGCTTTCGATACTAACCAGTTTGCATTTGATCCTGGAAGTGATAGGGAGCTTCCTCATCAAGACAATAAATGACATAGTCAAAACTGTGCTTTGTGAATATCTCCTTGCAAACAATGTGGAGGTTGGATTGGAGAAGGGAGGGATTTGAAGCAGGAAGACCAATTAGTAGATTCTTGCAATAGTCTAGCAGACAGATGATGAAGGCACAAGTTAGTGTGGCGACTGTGTGAATCCAGAGAAGGGGATGTATGTGAAGGCAGTAAGGCAAAATCAATATTGGTTGGATATATGTGGGATGAGAGATAAAGAAGAAGTCACGGTGACTCAGATTGGGTACCTAGGTTGCTGGGAGGATGCACAGTCTTGAGGAAATTAGACTTCACTATCTCATTGTATTCCCTCTCCAAGACTGATAATGTTCAATTCCCCCTACCTACAATCTCCTATCCTTCTACCACTTTCACTCTGTCCTTCACGTGAAGAGATCATCTTCATCCTTATGGCTATTCCTTTTCTCAAATCCTCCTAATTCATGTTCTTCAGCCTGACTTAACTTTCCTACTTAACCAGTCTGGACTCCCATTTTCTGTCAGTTTAATATTTCACTTAACTGCTGCTTTAGAGTCCCTTGTGTTCCCCAACATCATCCCTATTCTCCACCTTTGGATTGTTTTGATAATCTTTACCTTTTCCACCACATCTAGCCACCTCTTTCTCTCTCATACTCTTTACCATTAAACCTAAACAGGTTACTTTCATCCAGTGCCACAATTTCTTCATTATTGTCTCTTTCCTCTCAATCCTTTGCAATTTGGCTTCCACTAACACCATTGACTTAAAACTGTTCTCTCCAAAATTGCTCATGAACTCTTATTAACTCTTAAATCTTATTAACTCTTAAATCCAGTGACAGTTAAAAAAATTGATCCCACTTCAGCTTTTGGCTGTATCAGCAATCTCCCATTCAACTAGATATTCTCAGAGACCTCCTAGGCTCTTGGTTTTCATCTACACTCTTATCTTTTCCTTCTCTCAGGTCTTCAAGGTAGAAGGACCCCTTGATGAATCCACTTAATTATACTCTATCCTCTTTTCATGGGTCCCTTGCCACCCTGCCCCTCCTCCCCAATCATCTATCTTACCCTTCAGTCTTGCATCATTCTCACCATCTGTTGCCTTTGCTTCTACCATGTGCTGCTGAACAAAAGTGGGCATTTAACAGTTCCAACCTCTTCATACTTTCTTTTTTTTTTAAACCCTTACCCTTTGTCTTAGAATCAATACAAGTATCAGTTCCAAGATGGAAGAGCAGTAAGGGCTAGGAAATTGGAGTTAAGTGACTTTCCCAGGGTCACATAGCTAGGAAGTATCTGAGGTCAGATTTGAACCCAGGTCCTCCAGTCTCCAGGAATGGCATTCTATCTACTGAGCCATCTAGCTGCCCCTTCAAACTCTCTTAATGTTCATGTTCCACAAGATTCTGTCTCAACTATTGAGTTCACAACTCATCTTCCAACTACTTGTTCTTAGCAAAAAAGTCTCTTAATCTGTATCTTCATTTCTGAGCCTAGACAAGCTTCTCTGTCTGTCTACAGGACATATCTATCTACCTGAATGATTGCCTTTCCACATCCTCAAACTCAACATTGGTCAAAATTAAGTATATTTTTTTCCCAAGACTTCACCATTTCAGTCAATGGCACTTAATCCCTTTGAGGTTGTCTTCTGACTTTTCCTTCTCCCTTTAACTTAATCATTATACCAGTGCAACACTTCTTTAGCTCATCCTCTCCTCTCTATTTGCAGGGCTATCATCCTAACAGAAATCCTTGTTACAATTCACTGGAACTATTTATTACAATAGTCATTTACCAGGATGTCCTGTCTCTCTTTTCAGGTTACCTGTCAGTGATTTATCTTCATTAAGCAATGATCTGGTCATGCCATCCTTCAGTAATTTCCCATCACTACTAAGTAGACTTCAAATTCCTTAACATAACAATTGAGACCTTCTACAATTTTGTATCATTTTATCTAGTTTATCCACTTTTCCCCTTCTTATTTCCTATTAATCCCCTCTATCCACTTTTTATGGCAGATAATTTGGGCCATTCTCACTTCTATTCCTGCCTTGCTCTTTTACCACCTCATACTCCATGAGTTTGTTCATGTTCTTTTCTGTGCCTAGAGTTCTCGTCTCCCTTTTTGTGGAATCAAATGATAGCTCTTCCATACCATCTTCTCTAATCCCAACAATAAAAAATAATTTTCCCTCTCAAATTTCCCAGAGCCCTTGTTTTGTAACTCTAGCACACCCATTGTGCACAATAGTCATTTATCAGGATGTCTTGTTTCTCTTCTCTCCATCCTTTCAGATTACCTGACAGTGATTTATCTTCATTAAGCAATGATCTGGTCATGTCACCCTTCAATGATTCCTTATTACCTACTGAGAAAAGTTCAAATTCCAGCTCTTTCTGTTCTATATTGGTGTCTTATCCTCTTACTAGGCTGTAACTTCCTCGAGGATAGAGATATGTCTTATTTAAACTTTGCATTTTTCTCAGTGCCTATGATAGTGCTAGAGCAATATTAGTGCAGTGGATAGAGTGATGGGCCTAGAGTCAGGAAGAACTGAGTTCAAATCTAGCCTCAGACATCTACTAGCCATATAACCCTGTGGCATTCACTTAATCCTGTTTGCCTCAGTTTCCTCATCTGAAAAAAATGAGCTGGAAAAAGAAATGGCAAACCAATACAATATCTACCAAGAAAACCCCAAGTGGGGTCACAAAGAGTTAGACACGATTGAATAAGACAATAGTACTCTGGACACAGAAATGAATAAATTTTTTTTGGTATTTGTATGTAACCATGATAATTATATGTTCAAACTAAAATTCCCATCAGTTTTTAAGAATATATGTGTGTATATATGTATATATGTGTGTATATATTAACAGGCATCTGCCGCCTGAGCTAGCTTGGCCCCCTAGAAGGGTCTGGGACACTTAATGAGATTACGTACGTACATGGGCAGTGTTCTCCCTGGGTCATACACAGCTGTGTGCCTTTACAAATGACATTAAGACCTGGCCAGGCATCCTTAGCTATGGAGAGGGTACTCTGTTTTGGCAGTTGCCATGGTTTCCTTGTGAGTTCTGGAGTCAACCTCCACACTCCAGGAGGGACTCAGGTCACAGAGGAGGATCGGAAGTCGGGGGTGGGGGGTGGTGTGTGTCTCCTTCCAGGAGCCCACCAGCCCAGCTGCTGAGATGGAGACCTCGGATGGGCTAGGGGGCGAAGGGGACAAGGCGCTAGAGAAGGTGAAGTGGGGCATTTGGGGGGGGCAGGTGACCCTAAAGGAGGAGAGTGACGGTGAGGAAGCAAGGGAGCTAGCAGAAGATTCAAGGAAGAAGTGGGAGGAAGAAGCTAGGAAGGGAAAGGAAGTGATTAGAGACCTAGAAAATGATAACCTGGCTTTGGATTATAGTCGAGGTAGCTGGGGTCCCATCTTACTGTTTGCTTAGAGATGCTTTGGTCAGGTGTCTTACATTGCCAATGTCAGGAGTAATGGCTGAAATAGAAGGGAGAAACAGAAGATCTGAAGGTTCATTGATTCCTTTACAAGTGCATTTACCTCATCTTTGTGAAGCAGTTTAGTGGATTACTGGATCTATAATCAGGAAGCCCTGCATTCAAATCCTCCCTCAGAAACTTACCAGGTATATAATTTTAAACGAATCACTTAATCTCTCCCAGGCTCAGATTCCTCCTCTGTAAAATGGGGTTAATCATAGCACCTATTTTTTGAGATTGTTGTGAAAATCAAATGATATAATATGCAAAGTACTTTGCTTAAAGACCTATAACTGTGAGTTACTCTTATCTTTCATATATTACCCTGAAAAGTTGTTTATGCCTAACTCTAATTTGTGTAAATGAATCAATTCAGTGGTACCTCAGTTCCATGTGCCTACTATTATATAGCCTCTTGCTTCTCACTTTTCAGAGATCCTTTTTCTGCATGCTGAATGGATCTTCTGGAAAAGACACTTATGTGCAGCTCTTAATTGATTTGCATCCTTCATCATCTCTAACAGCATCTTCATGTTTATTTTGCCCTGCCCAGAGACAAGGCAGAGTGAGAGGCATCACAGAGTAATGAATAGAGAAGCAGACTGGGAGTCAGGAAGACCTGGATTCAAGGCTAGCCTCTGATCCATACTTTCTGGTTATGTGATTCTGGGCAAGTTGCTTAATGTCTCAGGGTCCTGGGCAACTCTCTAAGAGTATATAAATTGCAAAATAGGTGTAGACCAGTGTTGGTGGAGGGAGGTTCCCTAATAAGAGGTCTGGTTTACACTATGCAAGGCACTGGACCAGACAGGAAGAGGTATGAGACAGAATCCCTGCCCTCACAGTGACAGCCTAGGGAGGGAGGCAAGCAGCAGCAGCAGTAACGTTGATTGCATAATAACTTGAATATAGTGGAGAAACATTTGTTAAACTGAACAATAACTCACACTTGTGAAGCACTTAGCTTCATCACATAGCTAGTAATCTAATCAAAGAGAGGATTTGAACCTAGGTCTTCCTGACTCTAAATCTAGGCTTCCAGACATGATGCTCTAGGGCTAAACAAATTTCAAGGAGTACAATGAGTGGATTGGGGAAGGATCTGAGTGCAGAGAAAGAAGAGATCCTTGTGGGCTGGAGGATTGTTGGGGAAGGCTTGGAGGGAACAGAACTTGAACTGGGCCTTGGACAGTGGGGAGAAGGTATTTCAGGCCAGAAAGTTATGCGAGTAGTTGGCTAGACAAAGGCACCAATAGTATTCTACTAAAGAAGCCTTCAAAACCTGTCAATTCCAGGCTCATGAATTCTGAATTTTGAAATTCTCTTACCTGATCACAATCTATTGTCACTCCAACTATCCCTCTGCTTTGCAACCCCAAACCCTGCTCTTGATCTTCATTAGGCCCTCTAATCCCTTATTTATGGAGTTTTTCCCTAGGTCATCATTCCTGCATTGATTTCATCTGAACTCCTTGGTGAACCAATTCAATTCTATACTGTCTTTAGCTTTCCAGTCCCTGGATCACTTCCACTACTGGCTGCCTTTGTTCCTACTCATGTGCTACTGAACTAAGCTATCTACTTCAAATTTGTTATAATCGCAACTGGGGCTTCTCTGTGGCAATGTAATTCTTTTATACCTCCCTGAGAGGTATAAAAACTATCCTACTCACCACAGAGGCTTTTCCAAATCTTTTCATCTTTCTTCGGACTTCCCAGTGGCTCCCTCTTCCTCTACTCTCTCAGCTGTGAACCTTGTCTCATATTTCCCTGAAAAAAAAATTGAGGCCATTTACTGAGAGCTCCCTTTTCTCCCCTCCTCATCTCACATCACCCAGATGCCTTCTGTTCAATCTCACATGAAGTGGCCCTTCTCTTTGCCAAAGCAAACTCTTTTACATGCACCAGGGATCCAATTCCATCTAATTTCTGTAAACTGCCCCTTCTATAATCCCCACTCACTTAACTTCAGCCTCTTTTGCTTATTGGCTATTTCCCTGCTACCTATAAATGGGCCCATGCCTTCCCCAACCTCAAAAATCACTCATTTGGTCTGTCTGTCCTCATTAGCTATTGTACCATGTGTCTTCACCCTTTTGTGGTTAAATTCTTTGAGACAGCTCTCTACAATCAGTGCCTCTACTTCCTTTCCTCTCATTCTCCATTCTCTTATGAACTCTCTACAGGCTAGTTTTCAACCTCATCATTCAACTAGATCAATTCTCTTTATATACTCTCTTAATTTTCAGATTAATAGCCTTTTCTCAGGCATTGTCCTTCTTAACTTCTCTGAAGTCTTTGATACTGTCATTCTTCTCTCTTCTCTCTAAGCTTTTGTGAACTGCTCTACCCTGATTCTCCTCTTACCTATCTAACTGCTCCTCAATCTCTCTTTTAAAAAACAACAAAACCTAACCCCCTTTCCTTCAGCCTTAGAATCCATTCCATATTGATTCCAAGATAAAAGGGCATTAAAAGCTAGGCAATTGGGCTTAAGTGACTTATTCAGGGTCACACAGGAAGTATATGAGGCCAGACTTGAAAAGCTAACATTCTTCTTATATGCTCTTTGACTTAGTGATTTCATCGGCCCCTGTGAATTCATTTATCATCTCTCTCTACACTAATGATTTTCAGATCTACTTATCACCTAGCCCTAACCTCAAGCCTCTGAACTTGAATCTCTGTCTATTGGACACCTTAAAATAGATAGCCCACAGACATCTTAGTCAAATTAATTTTTTTTTTTTTGAGACAGCTAGGTGGCTCAGTGATTGAGAGCTTCTGCCTTGGAACCAATACACAATATTGATTCTATAATGGAAGGTAAGGGTTAAAAAAAAATTTTTTTTTAACTTTCAGTTCTCTTCCTTCCATACCATATCCCCTTTGCTCATTTATTGAGAAAATAAGAAAAACAAAATCTGTTAAAAATATGTAGTGAGACTAAAATTTCCTTATTAGTCATGTCCAAAACAATAGGCTTCAGTAGGCATTCTGAATCTATCACCTCTCTCTCTGGAATAGGGCAACTATGTTTCATCATGAGTCTTTTGGAACAATATTTGGCTATTGTATTGATTGGAGTTTCTAAGTCTTTTTAAAGTTGTTTGTCTTCACAATATTGTACTTATTATATAAACTTTTCTCCTGGTTCTGCTCACTTCATTTTGCATCAGTTAATTCAAGTCTTCCTGGATTTTTCTGAAATTATCCCCTTTATCATTTGTTACAACACGATATTTCATCATATTTATATACTATAACTTGCTGAGTCATTTTCCAATTGCTGGTCACCCCTCCCTTCAGTTTGCAATTCTTTGCCACCAGGAAAAGATTTGCTAAAAGTACTTTTGCATGTATAGATCCTTTTCCTATGATCTCTTTGGGAAAGAGAGAATAGCTTGGGTCAGAGTTTAATAGCCTTTTGAGTATGCTTCCAAATTGCTTTCCAGAATGGCTGGAACAGATCAGAACTCTACTAATAATGCATTAATGTGCCTTTTTTTTTTTTTTTTTTTTTTTTGCCACAGCCCCTGTAGCATTTGACATTTTCCTCTTTTTCAACTTTGTCAATCTATGAGTATGAAGAGGTACCTCAGAATTGTTGTGGTGGTGGTTGGTGTCCTTATCCTCTGTCTTAGAATTAATACTACATATTCATTCAAAGGCAGAAGAGTGATATGGTCTAGGGTAGGCAATTGGGGTTAAATGACTTGCCCAAGATAGGAAGTATCTGAAACCAGATCTGAACCCAGAGCTTCCCATCTTCAGGCCTGGCTCTATCAATTGAGCCACCTAATTGCCACTCAGAATTTGCATCCTAATTATTGGTCATTTAGAGTATTTTTCATATGGCTATTGATAGATATGATTTCTTCCTTGAAAAATTGTCTATTGTATCCTTTGACCATGTGTCAAAATAGGGAATGGCTCTTATTCTTATATATTTGAATCACAGGAACTAGAAATTAAACTTCTATTTTAAAAAGCATGCTGCAAAGATTCTTTCCCTAATTTCTTACTTCTCTTTTATCTATGTTTGTCTTCTTTGTGCAAGAATCTTAAGTTTTGTGTAATCGGAATTATCCATTTTTCCTTTGTAGGTCTCTCTTATCTCTTGCTTTGTCATTAATTTTTTCCTTATCCATAAATTTGGTGATTTTTTCCATGTTCCTCTAATTTGTTTATGATGTTCCCATTTATTTTATGAACCATTTACCCATTTGGAGCTTGCCTTGATGTATGGTGTGAAATGGCCTATGGCTAGTTTCTGCCAGACCAATTGCTAGCTTTTCCCAATAGTTTTTGTCAAATAGTGAGTTCTTGCCCAAATAAGTGGGATATCTCATAGATATCTTAAAACAGAACTCATTATCTTCTCCATCCCCTCAAGAAGTCTTCTCCTCTCTTCTCTATTACTGTGAAGGTAATTACTGTTATCATACAGTCACCTTGGCTCACAACTGAGGTGTCATCATCTTCCACTCCTTGTTCTCTGCCATTCTCCCCTCACATCCAATTGACTTATCAAGTCTTGTCAATTCTACCTTTGTAATACATCATAAATGCCCCCTTTTCTCTGCTACTTCTGTGGTGCAGGCTCTCATCACTTCACACCTGGATTTTCTTTTTAAACTCTTACCTTCTCTCTTAAAGTTAAAAAAAAAATACTTTAAAGTCTTAAAGCATTAACTTTAAAACAGAACAGTGGCAAAGGCAAGGCAACCGGGGGTTAAGTGACTTACCCAGGGCCACACAAGCTAAGAAGAGTCTGAGGTCACATTTGAACCTAGCTCCTCTCTCTTTCTATTATGTTACCTAACTGCCCTTATACTTTCAATAGACTTCTGATTAGTTACCTTGCCTGAAGTCTCTGACCCAGTCTAGCTTCCATTCAGCTGTCAAATGGATCTTCCTAAAAAGTGTGTGTCTGACCATCATCTCCCTATTCAATAAATGTTATTTCTCCATTCAAATATAAAATCCTCTGGTCTTTAAAGCCCTCCTGACTTTTTCCAGACTGCCAATTTTATGATGTCTTATGCTTTTCCATTCATTCTGTAATCCAGTGACATTGGCCTCTTTGCTGTCCCTTGCACAAGACACTCCATCTCCCAACTCTAGGCATTTTCACTTGCTGTCCTCCATGCTACTCTAATGCTTTCTCTCCTAGCCTATCATTTCTGGCTTCCCTGGCTTCCTTTGAATCTCAGCTAAAATCTTACCTTCTACAAGAGGCCTTTCCAAACCCTTAACGCTAGTCCCTCCTCTTTGAGATTATTTTGAATTTTATCTTGGATGTATCTTGTTTAATATAGTTGTTTGCATGTTGTCTCCCCCTTTAGACTGTGAACCCCACAATAACTCAATTTTTTGCCTCTCTGTGTATCCCCAGTTCTTAGCACAGCATCTGGCACATAGCAGGTGTTTAACAAATGCTTGGTGTGACAGACTCCCAATGCTATATGGATATACTTATTTCATTATTTACATTCAACTTCAGGAAGAATTACGAATTGAATTGACTCTGCTATCATGGTTGCATTCAATTCCCCAGCAACAATTGGAAGCAACTGGTGGGGTCCTGTCAGCCTTGACAGTTCTTGGATACTCACTTAAAAATTAAACGTTTTTGCTGAAAATCTTAAGCAGGCTTCACCTGGGGTTAGGCAAGACACATTTGCCTGATGAATTGCTTATTAGACACCCATGTCCCAGTGTCTCTACTTTCTAAGTCAGTTCTTTTTATGGGCAGAATATTTAATATGGGACATTCTCTGTTAGTATTAGTTTGAGAAAACTGGGGAGGAAGGAAAAGTGTCGTGTTGGAGCTTTGGTAAATAGTGGCTCAGGCCAGACTGCTGGGTTGGCTTCAGCTACAACCCTGCTCAATCCCAACCCCCTGACTAGAAACAGGGACTAGGCCCTCGACCCTACCCCAGGCCTGTGTCCTGCAGGTGACAGAGGCACCCTGTCTGGAGAGAAGCTCCAGCACCATCCCAGCTGGAGACTCACTCATCCGCCATGCAGAGGGCCTAGGACAGGACACCTTCAAAATTGTGAGTGAGGAATTTGCAAAATTTTATCTCATTTCTTTGACTCTTTAGAAAATGTTGGCAGATCTCACATCTGCAGGGGGCATCGTAGCTCTTACCTATGAGTGGAATTTCATATGTGCCATGGTACAGAGGCAGACTCTTGGAAACGTGAGATTGCATAGAGTCAGGAATCAGTCTTCACTTCCCCTGCCTTAGAGCACTGGGAGTTAAAGGCTATTTGATCTCAAAGATGGAGAATTGGGACCTGGGGAAGGAAAAGAGCAGGGGGAAGACTGGCCTCTAGCCTAAGAGACAGATTCCTCTTAATAGTCTGGGCTCTTTTTCCTTTGTTCTGGTTGCTCCATGACCAGAGGGAAAATAAACCCCTGGCTTTTTCTAACCATGTCCATTTTCTCCTCTTAGTGTAAAGAATACTTGAGACCTTTAAAGAAGTTTCTTCGAAAGTTGCACTTGCCCCGGGATCTACCCCAAAAGAAGAAACTCAAGTATATGAAGAGGAGCCTGATGGTTCTCGGGGACCACATCAACACCTTCTTGCAGCATTACTGCCGAGCCTGGGAAATCAAACATTGGAGGAAGTATGGCACCTCTCTCTTCAAACGTCTCACCAATGAGTTCCCTCTTTCATAGGATCATTGGGAGGGAGAGAGTGATAGAGGGAGAGAGAGAAGGGGAGTAGAGGGAAAGATTAGAGAGAGAAGACTATTTTTATCAAGCAGGTCTCTGGACCACTCCTACAAATTCAACCAACAAGTATTCATTAAATGACTATTATGTGCCAGATATGCTACTAAGTATAAAAGTGGAACAGTATCTGCCCTCACAGAACTTATGTCCTAATAGGGTAAAACATATAATATATAAACATATGTGTAAAATGAATCCAAGATAGTTTGGGGATGGAAGATACTAGCATTTGGGGAGATGGGGAAAAGTTTTAGGTAAAAGGTGACACATGAGCTGAATCTTGAAGGAAAATAGGAAAAAACATTCAGCATCTTTTTCTCTTTGCCCAATGAGGAGTTTTGAGGGTGTTTAAGGACCAGGGGAAATAGTAAGGAGTGCACTTTTAGGGCAGCACTACTCCCAGTATGATCATAACTAGTATCCAACATTTGTTGACCACACAGAATGCTACATGCATTCCTGAACTCAGAACTCCATCCTCGAGTCATATTTTATCATATCTAATCAACATGAAGTGCCTACTATGTTGCAGGTACTGTGCTAAGTACCAGAGATATAAATTGAATAAAAAGACAGCCCCTGTCCTTAAGGAACTTGAAATCTAACATCTTAAAGAGTAACATCTTATTAAGTTATTCAAAGAAAGGGCAGGGGTGGTGGTGGAAGTTCTTGACTTGTTCAGCAAACAAGGTATCCTTAAATTGCCACCTCTCCCACTTTCCACCTATCCTCCAAGTCCTCCCAAATAATTCAAGCTTATTTATGTGATCTAGGACTAGGCAATCCACCCTAGATCATTCTGTCTCCCCAATGAAGGAGATTGCTTTCCTTTTGACCCAGCTTTTAGCAGCACTCAGGGTGTTGCTGTCTTCCTGTCTCTTCTCCCTAGGATGCTCTGGCGTTTCATCTCCCTCTTCTCAGAGCTGGATGCCAAACTACTGCGCCGACTGTACAAGTACAGCAAGAGTGACCAGAATGCCAAATTCTTGGTAAAGAAGATCTCTTCCCCCAGCCTCTCCCCACAGGTTCCCCAGGGAGATATGGGTAGTGTTCTTCTCAATTTGACTTTTTTCATGGGAGAAACTAGAGATCCTTGGCAGGAATATGAGAGAGGTTTCCAGAACACCCTTCTCTTGTTTCTTCTCCATGAGGACATCCAGGGAAGAGGGAACATGGCTACTAAGGGCTGAGTCCTGGGACTTTCTCTGTCCAAGTGAATACCAGTCACAGGTCTGGCTGGGAAAGCTATCTCCCTTCCAAATCTAGCTCTCCCTTCAAAAAGTAGTCAGAATCCAAAGGTGGAAAGATCTCAGCCTGGAGGCCAGAGTTCAAAAGATGTATAAATCTATATCTAAATCTATGTCTATGTCTATATTGTTGTTCAGTCATTTCAGTTGTGTCTGACTCTGTGACCCCATTTAAGGTTTTTTTTGGCAAAGATATTAGAGTGGTTTGTCATTTCCTTTTCAAGTTCATTTTACAGATGAGGAAACTGAGACAAACAAGGTTAAGTGATTTGCTCAGGGTTCATTTATACACACATACCTATATAAAACATATGTATATGCACATATATAATCTTATAAATAAACATAACTATATAAACAATATATAACCACAAATACATTAAACTATAGATAACTATATATAAAACTATATACATAGGGGGCAGCTGGGTAGCTCAGTGGAGTAAGAGTCAGGCAGACAGGAAGGTCCTAGGTTCAAACCCGGCCTCAGCCACTTCCCAGCTGTGTGACCCTGGGCAAATCACTTGACCCCCATTGCCCACCCTTACCAATCTTCCATCTATAAGACAATACACCGAAGTACAAGGGTTTAAAAAAAAAACTATATACATATATGTACACACACACACACACACACACACACACACACACACACTCTCTCTCTCTCTCTCTCTCTCTCTCTCTCTCTCTTATATTGGCTTTCAGCCAGATTTTTAAAAGGCCAAAGGAAGCTGTGTTGTGAATTGGATTTTCTTTTTTTCAGAGGAAAGAGCAGAAAGGGTGAGAATAAGGTCTGGCCTTTTAAAGATCCTAATGGTCAGCATTAAGCCACTCTTTTCCCCCTCCCCCCAATAGTTTATTCTTGGAGGATGGGGTGGGAGAGACTAAGGATTTGGTGGCCCCTTGTGCTTTCCCTGATGCATGAGCTCCCTTGCATCCCATATTGTTTACAGGTGGCATTCCGGCCCTTGGAGACCTCAGAGACGATCGTCCCCCCTACCGAGCAAAGCAACAGCCTGCCTGAGCTCTACAATGCTTGGGGTCTCCACCGGGACTCCACCTGCACAAAGGAAAAGTTCAACAAGATGCAAGGCCATGGCCCAGAAGCCTCTCTTTCTGGGGAGCAGAAACATGGGGGCCAGGCCAAGAGAGGTAATGCTGGCATGGGTCTAGGAGGGAAATTCCCAGGAGAACTGGCTGCAGTACTAGCTACTCAAAATCAAGACAGTATATCCAAGCAGCTGGAGGGCAGTACCAGATGTAGTTTCTCCCCAGGGACCAAAAAGAAGCAAGAAATGAGGGATTAGGTATAATGCGAAACCTCTGATGAATAAGAGTTCGGGTTCCAGAGGAAGTATTCAGATGAACTCTGGATGCTCTAGATGGGATTCCTGAAAAGAAGGGGAGGTTACCCTAAACGACTTCCCAAATCCCTTTCAAAAGGGAATAATGAGGCAGTAGAATTACAAGATGAATTTTACTCCAGTGAAGGAACCAGCCCTAAGCTGTGGAAGTGGGAGGCAATAATACTAACCCTTCTATTCAACCTAGGATTGAGTGAGACCTTAGGAGCATCATCATAATAATAGTAACTGCCATTTATATAGTGTTTTAATATTTGTTAAGAGCTTTACAAATCTTGTTTCCTGTTTTATTTTTTATTATTCCTGTTTTGTAGAGGACAACATCTGAGGCTCAGAGTTACCAAGTGATTGCTCCAGGGTCACATAAGTGTATAAGTCATGACTCAAACCCAAGTCATCTTGCTTTAAAAGTCTAAAATTACATCTTCCTTCCTCATGAGGGTTGATGAGGTATAGTCATTTCTATTCTTAGTAACTCTTGGCTAGAGAATAAGTAGGGAACTTGAGAAAGGGCATGATGTTCTGAAGGGCCGACAGCCCAGGGTCTTAAGAAAACCCTTTTTCATCTCAAATTCCATTAGATCTACTGACAAGAGCCTCTCTCCCTTCCCCCACTCCCCACCCCCCATTAGTCTCAGCTCACAGGACATCTCTGTTGAAAGCACAAATCTGAGCCAAACAGGAATGTGGGAGTTGAGGGGAGAAATCAGTGCAGTTTGTAATATTGAGCATCTATATGTACAGACAACCACTCTAGGCAGTAAGAGAAACCATAAAGAAAGATACAAAATTATAGGATACTGAGGATGAGAGAGGAGCCCAATCCCCTATTTTATAAGAGGAGGAAGGTAAAGTCCTGAGATATTTGCCCTAGATAACACAATGCAGTCAGTGTTGGCTACTTTTCTTCTTTCTTTGATTGTTCTAGGGTATAGTCTTTAGTGGTTACACTATGTTAAAGGGTATGCACAGTTTAGTAATTTTGGGAGCATAGTTTCAAACTGCATTCCAGAATTGCTGAACCTTTTTGCATTTCTGTCAGAGTTCATTATTGGGCTTGTTCTGCAAGTCCCCCTAACATGTGTCACTTTGGGTTTTTTTTAAACAGCATTGGCAATCTTAGAAGCAGAAATGTGAGCTCATGATTGCTTTAATTTTCATTACTCCAATTATTAGTGATTTGGAGTATTATTTTAATATGGCTACTACTAATTTGAATTTATTCCTTTGAACATAACCAGTTTATAACCTTTTACCATTTATCTATTGGGGAATGACTCTTTATTTTTATATTTTTTAATTACTTTTAGTCATGTATCTTGAGGTTTTTTTTAAACCTTACCTTCTGTCTTAGTATCCGTTCTAAGAGAGAAACACTTCAAAGATTAGGCAATCAGGGTTAAGTGACTTGGCCAGGGTCACACAGCTAGGAAGTGTCTGAGGTCACATTTGAATCTAGGTTCTCCTCACTCTAGGCCTGGAACTCTAATCACTGTACTACCTAGCTGCCCCTGTATATATTTTGGAAAGGAGACATAGCAAAAAAATGCTTCAAAGATTTTTTGGTAACTTCCATAACTGTTTTAGTTGCTTTCAAGCTACAATTTTTAAAAATGTTTATTTTCTAATTGATAAAAACAAAACAATACAAAACAAAAACTTCTCTCCCTCCAATCTCCCCCATGGAAAAATAAAACTTTTGTGACAAATAGGCATAATAATAATTATAACTAGCATGTATATAGCACTTTAGGGTTTGTGTGCTTAACAAAAGTTCTCATTTTATCTTCACAAGAACTCTGGGGAAGAGGTGCTATTATTATGATTCCCATTTTACAAATGAAGAAACTAAAACAGACAGAAGTTCAGAAGCTTGCCCAGTCACATAGCCAAAGGTCTGTGGTCAGAATTGAAGTCAGATCTTTCTAATTCATCATTGCATTGGTCTTGTCCAAGAAACTGTCTCAGTCTGTGTGCTTGACCTCTCTCTGTCAAGAGGTATGCAGTATATTTCATCATGAATCCTCTGAAATTGTGGATAATCATTATGTTGATCAGTTTCCTGTTCTCTTTTTATGAAGAAAAAGGTGAGAAGACAGGAGTGTACTTATGAAGAAGACTAGGTTTGATTCAGTATGCTTCTGCTCCCCTGCTGCTTTTCTCTTTTTTGTGTCCAAAGCCCAATGAAAAGTTCTTACCCCTTTTTTTTTTCCCATTTTGTGATGCACTCTCCAAGGTTAGTTTTCACTCTCTTCTCTCTCTTCACTCTTCTTTCCCTGTTGAGTGAAATATATTTTTGTACTCAATGATATATGTGCATTTCCTTGACTAGTTCAGATTAAAGTGAGGTGCAAGGGTCAGATTCTTCCCCAACCCCTTCCTCTTTATTTGTATGGTCTTTGATTTGTCTGTGTAAATTATGTGAGATAATTTCCTTCACCTTTTCTCTCTTCAGCTATAGTGTGTATTCCTTCAACCACACCCTTTCCTTTATTCTAAGATCACTGAAACATAGATTTAAAAAACCAAAACCACCAGAGGCCCTCTATCTCATTAGACTCTCACTTTGGTACCTGACAATGACAGAGAGCTAAGGGATGTAGGTATCATGTCCTACATTAGACTATAAAAGGCTATTTTCATTTATTTCCTTGGGATTATTCACTCATATTTACCTTTTTAATGTTTCTCTTGACTCTTGCATTTGTATTTTAGAGTTCTTTTCATTAGGAATGCTTGAAAGAACTCTATTTCCCTTAAAGATTCATTTTTCCCCCTGTAGGATTATATTCAGCTTTGCTAGACAAGTTTTTTTTTTTGTAAGACTAGCTCTTTTTGCCCTCTAGAACATTGTATCCCAAGTTCTCTACTTCTTCATTGTGGTGGCTACTGAAATTTATGTGATCCTGACTAGCATTCCTCAGTAGTTGAATTCTTTTTCTTTTTCTTTTTTTTTTTTTTTGATAGTTTTCAGCAATTTTTCTCTGGCCTAGATGGTGAGAATTTTGGCTATAAAATTCTAGGGAGTTAAAATTTTTCATTTTGCTCTCTGGTTCTAAGGTAGTTTTCTTAAAATAAGATGTCTAAGTTCTTTTCTTGGTCATGGTTTTCCAAAAGTCTTAAGTAACCTCTCCTTGATCTATTTTTGAGGTCAGTTATTTTAAATTTTAATTTAATTTCTACACTGTCTCATTCTACCCCTCCTCTGCTCATTGAGAAAGCAACAAATAAGATTATTATACATCTATAGTCATGCAAAACATTTCTTTAAAAAAATTTTTTTTAACTGTTACTTTCTGTCTTAGTAACAACTTAAGACAGAAGGGCAAAGGCTAAGCAAATGAGATTAAGTGATTTGCCCAGTGTCCGAGGCCAGATTTGAACCTAGGTCCTCCTGACTCTAGGCCTGGGTCTCAAGCCATTGTGCCATGTAACTGCCCCCTGCAAAATATATTTCTGCATTAGCCATGTTCCAAAAAAAAAAAAAGAGGAAGAAAAACAAAGGAAAAAATATTCTTCAATCTGTAATCTGGGTCTATTAGGTTGCTATCTTGTGGTATAGATAGCATTTTATATCATAAGCCCTTTCAAGTATGGTTGTGGGGTCATTGTACTGATTCTTTTACTAAGTACTTTTACTTTGTACTAAGTCTTTTTATAGTTAATTTCCCTTAAAATAGTGATGTTACTATGTAGATTGTACTTTTGGTTCTGTTCACCTTCTTGGGCTTTTCTAAAATCATCTCCTTCATCATTTCTTATAGAAAAATAGTATTTTATGGCAGTCATATACCAGACAATGTTTAGCCACTCCCCAGTTGATAGATATCCACTCAGTGTCCAATTCTTTACCACCAGAGTTGCTATAATTTTTTTAACATATGGGCCTTTTATCTTTGATCTCCTTGGAGTATATAGCATGCCAGTGGTTTTTGATATGTTTTCTTGCACTTTGTATTTTTTCCAGCATTTTGGCTTTATTTTAATATTTCTTGGGTCCCATTCATTAACTATAATTTGTAACTATTTGGCACCATTCTGATTTTCAAGGAATCGTCACTTATATTTCTTCTTTCTTCCCTAATTCTTATCTTTTCTAATTGTTTTCTGTGACACTTTCATTTCATTTATAAAATCATTTTTGGCTCTTAAAAAAATGAAACTCTATCTCTTCTCAGGATCCTAGTTAAACTTGTATCCACATTGTGTTTTTCTTTAAAGCTTTCCTTGTATATGGTGTTTTTTTAAACCCTTACCTTCTGTTTTAGAATCAATACTGTATATTGGTTCCAAGGTAAATGAGTGGTAAGGGCCAGGCAATGGGGGTTAAGTGACTTGCCCAGGGTCATAAGGCTAGGGAGTGTCTGGGTCCAGATTTGAACCTAGGACCTTCCATCTCTAGACTTGGCTCTCAGGCCACTGAATCATCTAGCTGCACCCTTGTGTTTTTAATTCATTCTTCTGGGTTTCTGTCTTGAGTATATCTGTTACCATGATATAGTTGGATTTTGTTGTTCTTATCTACCAATTCTTTCAGCCCTACTTCTTGACTTTAGACTTTGTTTGGGCTAGAGTCAGGGACAGAATTGCACAGCTATTGGTTTCTAAGTCTGCTCTTTGTTCAGTATATAACTTGGTTCCCACAACTGCTCCTTGGACTATACCATCATCCCTTCTTTCAGTTCCTCTTCTCTGTCTTCCCTGGATATGTGACACAGCACTGGGTAGAGTGCAATAGAACCACTAGTTGGCATCTCTTCTTGGTCCTCGTATAAGGTCAGGCCCCTCTTTGCCAGGTCTGGCACCTTCCCTTGCTTGGATATACTTTCATGGACAGGAGCTCCCTTCAAACCTGGTGCTGGAATGTTCAAGGTTTTTCATTCCTGACTAGGTCTAGGCCCCAGTTTCTACAAACTTCTGACTTTCTATTTCAACTTGAGCTGGAAATACAGCTCACTTTTTAACTTAAATTTCCCATTCAGAACTTGGAGTGCTTTCTAGATATTTGTGGAGAAGTTGCGGAAGGGAAAGAGTGGCCATTTTGGCTGTTCTCCAACACTCTCATTTTACAGATGTTAAAATGGAGTCAATAGAACACGAACTGGTATTAAGCAGCAGAACTAAGATCCAGGAGAAGATACCCTTCATCACTTAGTTTCTCTAATAAAACTTTTTGTGTTCTTTCGATTTCATCATCCTGCTTTTTTCTACTTGGTTAAAATAGCCATTGGATAGTAGTGTTTTCTTATGATTACTGAGGTAATGAGGTTTGATAGTTATTCTGGAAGTTGTGTCCTTGAAATGAAGGAAACGAGCTGATCTTGTAGTGCCTGGAAGACCAGCAGAAGACATGGTGTGAGCGTGAAAACTCCTACCCCTTTTTATGATTATAATAGTATTAGCCTCTATTTTTATAACACAATCATTAGTTTTGAGTTAATAGTCAAATAATATAATTTGCTTTATAAAAATTATAGATATTAGCTTAAAAATACAATTTAGGGTGGTATCAACTCTTGTTTACATCTTGACCTTAAGCCTATAACCCAAGAGTTTCCACTTAGCCTACCATACCCCTCTTTTTTGTATAACAAGATAGTTGGATAGACACCCAACTGCTGACTCCTGGTATAATAACTGTCAACAGAAAAACAATCAGCTCCCAATCATTTATTGCAGAGGCCTTGGAAAGGTCAGTTATAATAAGATATAAGTTACCACCTATAGTGATTTTTTCATACTTTCTAGCTTAATCAGTACTTGTGTCATTATTTAAGAATTGCCCATGTGAAAGATTTTGCATCCATTCTATTTTAATTGTGATTGTAGTTTTCTGTCACTGTGTCATCAGATTTCTTGGCATAAAAAAGGCTATCTCTTATGACTCAGAGTTTCTGGTTCTGACCTTGACCAGGCTTTATTGGGAGTTTGGCCTCCTCTCAATAAACCTATTTAGCTTGGAGTTTTTGTATTGGTGCGATAAATTTTCGCCACAATGGTGGGAAACGGCCCTTGTCTGGGCTTGAGTTCTGTTGCTTATTATATCATTAACTACATGTGTGATCTTGGTAAATAAAGTCTCTGCCTTGTTTCCTTATCTGTAAAATGGAGTTGTTTTGAAGGAGAGGGGAGAGGCAGCAAATGCAAAGCACTTTGACTTAAGAAGTCTAATCAACAAAATGACCAGTCATGAGTCTAGTGGAGCAATGATGGATGGACTGAGTGTGAAGACTGTCATTTTTTTTTGGACATAACCAATGTACTTGTGTATTTTACTTGACTTGCATATTTATTACAAGAATCTTGTTTCCAATTTTCAGTGGGGGTAGATGAGGGGAAAATATTTTGTTCCCTGAAAAAATTAAATTAAAAGAACAAATGCAAAGTACCTTTGGAAAAGTAAGTTATGATAGCCAACAGTTCCTTTATTCCTCACCCCTTGCTCTGTGGGCTTGGATTCCATACTGACAAGACCTTTTTTATTACCTTTTTATTTTTTCAGACTCTATAAAGAAACTTTCCCACAAACCAAAACTGAAGAGAAAGAGAATGAAGGAAGCCCTCAGAACTCCTGAGAGCCACCCATAGGAGAACCCACCCAGGACAGTGAGAGCGTCCCCATTGTCCTGAAATCACTCTGCTTCCTTCAACACCTGCAACCCCCTCTACCCCAGAGTGTTCCTCTCTCTATCAAGGCTTTTGGGCTTGGGGGAAAAAAGGGGGTGGGGACAGATATGAGGGAGGGAGAGAAGACAAAATTATCTTTATTCACAGATCATTGGGGGTGGCAATTAGTAGCAGATAGGGAGGGAAATAAACATACTAAAGAAATTCATCCTTAGTCTAACCAATCTGTTCAGTCACAGACTGAGAAAAAGAGAAGTTGGTTGTGGGGAAGTGGACAGGGGAGGTGAAAGCTGTGCTATCATTCCTCAGTAAGGAAACAGGGAAAATCATACCCTAATATTTACTGTCAAATGAGATTAAATTTAGCTTAGAAAAAAAGTTTCAAAAGTGTTGAATGTGGAAAGGTCTTTTAGTACTCTTTCCAGGCTGTTCATGCTAGGGTTTCAAATCTTTTATGTACCTCTCTCCCCTTTCTCTCAGTCTCTCCTGGGTCAATAAGTACCAGTTGGATTCAATTATGCTGATGTAGGGTTTATAAAGACAAGCTTTCAATTACCTGTAGCATTGATATTGCGTGTAGAGTATGGACAAATGAAGACAAAAGGCTGTCACTGCCGGCCTTTATCAAGCTGGTCTTCTTAACTGAAGAGGGACAGTTCCTCTAGACTTCCTAGAGGAAGATTTCTCAAACAGGTGAAGAGGGATGAGGGTCTAACAAACTCAGGTCCATTTTCATGGCATGATGTTGAGAAGAGCTCTTTGTTCATGCAATGCAATGGCACCACCCAGAGGCAGCATGGGTACCTGCAGCCTTATGCTCCCCTTTTTTGGCATTTGTCCTCCCATGCTTATACTAATGTCCTGATGCTCTCGTATTTTACCCCATTTCACTTAGGAAGGATCTGATAAGTTCAGTTACACTAAAAATGGAAATGACCATAAGGTATAATAACTTATTTCTCCCAGGAAAAAATATGACATAAAAGAATATTTAAAATTTAGAAGAAAGGATTACGGGGCAAAGGGCACGAGGTTGGGGCCTTCAATTCAACAAGCATTTACTAAGCACTGTGCTAGATGCTGGGGATAGCAAAACAAAAACAAAAAAATGTTCATGCCCTCAAGGAGTTTACATTGTACTGATAGGCCTTCTTAGAGCCTATCAAATTATGACTTTATGTATGCTGACTATGGGCATAAACACCCAGGTCTAGCCATTGCAGAAGGGGGAGTACCCTTTTCAGTTAATTTTTAAAAAATAACTTTTTATTGATATTTTGTTGATTACATCATCATAGTATACCCTTTCATCGTATATAACAGTATTTTTAGAGAGGTAAAAAAGTCACCACAACTGATCAATATACTGAAAAAGCCCCAAAACATGTGCAACATGTAACACCTGAGGACCTACCACCCAGGTTGGAAGTGTCTTCTCATATCTCTTCATTCAAGTCCCGTTACACTGACTTTGATATCTTGGTGTGTCACTGTTCTTTCCATTTACATTGTTGTTGTTACTGTGTATTGCTTTCTTGGCTCTGCTTGTTTTACTCTGCATCAGTTCAAAACTCTTTGGAGACTTCTCTGTATCTATCACACATAACATATCATTTCTTACTGCACAGGAATATTCTATAACATTCATGTACCACAATTTGTTTAGCCATTCCCCAGTTGATGGGATATCTACTTTGTTTCTAATTCTTAACTATCATAAAAAAAAAGTGCTAGTGTAAGGGGATCTTTTTTTCCTTATCGATGGCTTCTTTGGGGTCTAAACCTAGCAAAGAAGTCTGGTTCAAAGAGAATACACTCTTATTTAATTTCACAAACATTTACTAATATCTACTATATCCAAGGCACAGTACTCATTAATGAATTCACAGAGGGGGCCTCTTAAACTTCATAGTTTTATGAAAAAATACTGCTGCCTCCTCCCCAGAAGACACAGCAAGCATAGATGGGTATTCTAATGGATATTCTCCTCTGCAAAAGCACAGATTACTCATCCAAGCTGCCTTTCCCATTTATAATGACCTCTCATTTTGGGAGTTAGAAAAAGGGGAAACATCTCTTCTTTGGTGTACTACTTGCAATCAATGTAGATACCTTCCAAATATTTCTCTTGAATCAAAGTAACCTAGAGACTTCCAAGTTATCTAGAGTTCACATTTTTCTCCCATTTTTCTTGTCCTCAGCTTGAGTTAACTAGTCTTGGGTAGTGTCAGAGCCCAGTGCAGTTTCTCAAGCCAAAGGAAAAAAAGTTTCTCTCAAGGAAAATAATTTTATTGGATCTGTTAAAGACAAATACCAACACATCCAGCCTATAGAAGTCTAGGTTTAATAAAGGTACTTTAGCCTGGGCCTCTAAACAATCAAGTTTATCTTGGGGGAGGGAGGGGTCACAGGATTCTATTTGAGAATTTGTTAATCCTCAGCCAACCTTCCATCAACTTATTTGTGGTAGAAATAAAACTTGTATGAGGATGTAGCATGTCCCATTTAGGATTTTAAAGTTTGGGTTCACTGGCTTGGGGAAGGAAAGGCATAAGGCAAAGTAGAAAAGGTGAGCTGACTCTTAGAATCATTGTCAAATCTCAGAACAAGAGATATCAGGATTGTCCTAAGTTGGGAACCACTGCTTTGAAGTTTTATGACATGTAACAGGTTGAAGATTGAAAATGGAATGTAAAATTTGTTTAGAGACTTCTGGAGGAATTGGGGTAAGGAGAAAACTCTGTGGAGTCTCAAGCTGGGGAATAAATTTTCACACATACTAGCACCCTTTCTTGGTTTGTTATTTTGGCTCAGAGGTTTCATGTCTCTAAATGGAAAATTTAAAAAACCTAAGTTTTTCATGATAGAGTTCCAAGCATGTGGGATTTTGGTATGTACTGAAAAAACCTAGCAAACTTGAAAATAATAAGCATTTACATAGCACTAAAAGGCTGGCAAAGAACTTTACATAAGTTATCTCACTAGATCCCCACAATAAACCTTAATAAGAAGTGTTTTCTCCATTTTACATATGAGATAAAAGTGATTTGTCTAGGGTTACCTAGGTAGTGTGTCTAAAGAAGGAACCAAATCCAGATCTTTCTAATTCCAAATACAATCCTCTATACCCTGTGTCACCTAACTGCCTAGAAGTTTCAAATAAAACATTTTCTAAGGAGGTCAGCCTCATTTCACTTTGAGAACCCACAGTACACATAGATGATAGTAAATGCTTAATCTAAAGACCTTTTCCTTACACCATCCCCAATTTTGTTGGCCTACATTCTATACCACTAAGAATCTCAAGGCCCCTCAACTAATTACAGCCCTATAGCAAACCCTATGGCCCCTTGAGGTTCTGGAGGAGAAGACATACAGAAGATAAGTTTGAGGTTATAAGATCTGGGCAACTATGCAAGAAAGATAGAAGAATAACTTCTTTTTGATAAAGTAAAAAAACAAATTGAGTTGATACCTTAATCATCTGGTTCCTTGTCTTGCTACAGGTTCCCAGTGACAAAGACTCTATGCTTGGATTAGAAAACTGGAGGATTTGCCTGGCTTTTCTTTCCTTCTTTAAAAAACAAAAAAGCAAACCCTTACCTTCTGATACTAAGTGTCAATTCCAAGGCAGAAGAATGGTAAGGGTTAGGCAACTGGGGCTGAGTGATTTGCCCAGGGTCCCATAGCTAAGCAGTGTCTGAGGCCAGATTTGAACTCGGGATCTCCCATCTCTAGGGATGATTCTCTACTAGGCCACCTAGCTGCCTCTCTTGCCTTCTTTTTTAAAATCTTTATGTCTATTCTCTCCTGTCCTGTGATCCTCAGATTTCCACAGCAGAATCAGTAAGCAGCAAATCACCTAGAGCCACTTCTGCATAATTAGAACTAATCTTCAAAAGGCCAACCCAACCTACTGGTCCTTCCGTGGCAACAGACCTATCAGTCTGATTCACACAAAGCCAGGGGTTACACTGAAGCCTTACCATCCATTCATCTGAGGTCTATGTCATTGGTCATCAATTTTACAGCATACCCTACCATCTTTAAAGCTCCTCTCTCGCTTTCTGGCAAAACTCCAGGTCCAGAAGAACCAAGGACAAAGCCCTTGAAAGCAAGTGTTCACTGGCATGGCATTGTCAATTTCCTTTCAGTGTGTCCTTCTTTCCCCTGCAAACAGAAGTGGGGAGGCTGAGATGGCATATAGTCATATAAGAAATGAAAGAAAATACAGAAACTATATGTGATCTGCTGTCACAACCAAGAAAGCCTAGCTCTGTGCAAAATCTGAAGCTATTTTATAACTGAAAAACTGAATTGTGTATAATTCTTTTTGATATAGTATCCAAATTGCTCAACCCAGGGGAACTCTGATTCTGTGCTTCCACTTTCCCATTCCCAATGTGTGTGTGTGTGTGTTTATGTGTGTGTGTACACACTTCCATGTGCCTTCCACCCAAAAAATAACTTCATTATATCACAGCGAAACATTTGTTCTGCCAGACGTAAGTGGCAAAGTAATGGTGCCTAGCCTGGAGTTAGAAAGACCTGAGTTCAAATCTTATCTCAGACATATACTGGCTGTGTGACCCTGGGCAAGTCACTTAACCACTGTGCCTCAGTTCTCCCAACTGTAAAAATTGGGATAATAGCACTTAACTTACATAGTTGTTGGGAGAATCAAACAAGATGCCTATAAAGTGCATAGCACAGTGCCTGGTCACATGGTATTCACTATATAAATACTTGTTCTCTTTCCTTTCCCTCCCCTATTAGCAGTCTTTACCTTCCATCCTCAAATCAAAGACAGCTTTAAAGTTGAAGTGATTATGATGTGAACAGTAGGGAGAGATAGGCAGTAGACCCATCAGAAGCTCCAAGATGAAGAAACTACCTTGGCATCCTGCAGAGAGCTGACTTGGCCAAGGTCACAGAGCCTATATGTCAGAGGCAGGACTTAAACCCTGATATCAAAGGCCAACTTTCTACTCATTATGGCAAGTCTTCTAAGGTCCAATGAGACTAAAAGATACAGGCCAGATCTATCTCCCCTATACCATAATGTCTCTGAATTATAATTAGAAATGAAAGTGGGGCCCCAAACCCATACCAGACAATCACAACTAAATTGGAAACAGATACTATGAATGCAGGAACACTCTATTTATTAGGTCAATAATTCATTTTTAGCAATACAATTACAGAATATCACAATGCTGGTTACAAACATACTCAATATGGTTTGATGGTTACAAATAATGTTGGGCACTACAAGTCTGTGCGAAGTATGATACGAAAGGTTATTCTTGACACAACAAAGAATTGTCTTCAAAATCTATTAATGACCTAAGTATATCTAAATAAATTACTGTGGCACTATTAATGGGGATTCTCACATAAGGTATTTTTAGTAAATTGCTTTTAATAGTCAAGCAACTACTTTAATTTTTTAAAAGAATCCCATTAAATTAAAATCCCCTGTAGCAATAAAGTATAAAAATAGTACTGAACCTGGTAATATTTAATAAATGTAGCATTCATTCACACCATAAGAGTAGAACTAAATTGTAAAGTTTTAGTTACCATGGCAACATAGCTTCCCATCAGAGGAATGTACATAAATGAAAAATGTTACACAAATGGTACCTGCAACAGTTATTTAGTGATCCAACACTTAACTTGTGCACCACAAACCAAGTTTTCTAGATAACTATATATATAGCATATATATATATATGTTTTTTTTTATCTTAAAATTTACCTTTGAAAAAAATGTGCACTTCAACAAACTCACTAAGGCCACTCATGCTATAGATACCTAAGATTGCAATTTAAGTACAGTATTGTTAAAAACAAATCCTAAAGCACACTCCTTTAAAATCACCAATAGGCCTGATTTCATTGCCTAAAACTTTCCTGAGATTTGGGGACAAAAGTATACCTAGAGCTCTTTAATGTGGTGATTAATCTAGATTTCAAGTATTTTTTTTTTCAAACGTGTGTGTGTGTGTGTGTGTGTGTGTGTGTGTGTGTGTGTGTGTTCTTTCATTTTTAGGTCAAGAAAATAAAACCCCAAATGGAAATCTTGACTTAGCAGTAAGCATTTTATTCTGGTTAAAAGTTTTGCCATAAATTGTAATTTGTGGGCAGCACAGGCAACAAAATATAGGAATTTATGACCAAGAAGTAGTTCATATACTTTGCTATTCAATGAATCCCTGTTTCAAATAAAGTTTATGCCAGCAACTTATATTATGTCTTGGGCTTGTGTTTTCTGCCTTATACTTTGCCTGCACATGGGCTGAAAGAAAGTACATTGGTTGGGTACTAAAGAAGCAGCACAATTCAGCATTTATGGGAAATATTTTTGGATGTAAAAAACAATCAAGTTTTCCTAACAAGTTAGGCCCCCAAAAAACTTTGCAAATCCCATCCCTCCACCCCCAATTAAAAAAGCCACCTTGTGTGCAATATGTTTAAATAACAGGTATCTAGTTAAACAGTAGTGAGTGTCCTTCTACAAAGCAGCAGCAGAGATTTGTTGGTAATAGGTGGTAAAAATGCTCTAAGCAGGGCCAGCTTGGAGGACCACAACAGCCTACAGTTTAAGAAAACATATGTGAACCCCTAATCTTAATGCAGGGCTGTATGGGATGGAATAGTGTTAAATGAGTGCTTATCAACACACTCAGCTTCAGTAGTGCTAAACCTTAGAGAAAGAATAAAATTAGGGGAAAGGTAAGAACAAGATTTATTCATGAATAAGAACCTCCTCCGAAATTCTAAAGCTTTGAACCCATAGAGACTAATTCACAAAAGTAAAATGTTTTCTGAGCAATAAGTAAGCATGACAGACAGTTTAATTCATTTCATTGAGGATTATGGTCATATTTATCTCTTTTGATTATAAAATGCTTCCCATTAAAGGAGAAATCTTACACTTACCAGGGAATTGCTCCTTATTAATTAAAAATTAATAAAATAAACAGACAAGTCCCTCTTTCTTTTCACCTTTTCTCTTTCTCTGAAAATCGGAAAGCTTGCATAAATCATTAATGGAAATAAGTTCATGTAAGCCTACATCAAAATGATGTTAAGAGCTCAGTTTTATACCTTTTGAGGAGAAAGGCAAAACCCCCAAAATACTGATATTGTTCTGAATGGAGGCAGCATTTGGGCACTGCAGCTTCAAACATCACTTTGGATAGGTTCAGTGTTTTATAACAGAATAAGTTAAATTCAAGAACTGACAGGGAATTCTGGGGAACTGCCTTTTGCTTGATTTAATTCTTGGAGGCTGTGTGTGTGTGTGTGTGTGTGTGTGTGTGTGTCTGTGCGTCTGTGTGTGTCTGTGTCTGTGTAACCCTCTTTCCAAACATTCCCCCCCAAATTAGGTTAATTTGAAAACTTCATATTGAAGCATGAGAACACCATGTTGAAAAACAATTTAAACTAGTCATTCCAATGCCGCAAATACAACAAATGACTCTTTACAGATCATAACAAGTGTTAGTCTATCCTATAAATTATCTTTGGGGTAATTTAAATTATTATTATTTATTAGGATAGCCCTGAACAGCTTGAAAAGTCTATAGCCCTTCAGCACAGACTACTAATAATTAAAAAGCTGGCTTTGACATCAGATTGCATGACTAGAACCAGTTCTACATTGTTTTGCTGATATGTCAATGCAATCAATCCATAATTTTAAAAAATTAAGACACCTCTGCAACTATTATGCCCAAAAATTTCTATATTAATACTAATTAGTATCCTATTTATTAGGAATTTTTCCTACATTCCTCTTCCCCATCCCCCTGCAAAACTAACCAATTGCAAAATAGTAACTTAAAACAAAACTTTGCTGAGTAATTTAAAGTGTATGAAATCATTAATTGAAATTTTCTTTTTACACTCGACTTGGGAGATCTTTAAGTAGAGTTCCATCCCACCCCTAATGTTAAAACAAAAACACAATCACTCATACACACATCACTCCAAGCCTTCAGCTAGGAGTAAAATCTCAACAGCCAAATCATGAAAACCCCTGAAAATAGGGGGGAAAACCCAGACCCTTAACTATAGAGGCATATTTTGTGCCACTATAATAAGAATTGAGGTAACAGTAAAAGATCTTTTTGTTTCTAAATTGCTACATGACAAAACCATTCTCAAATTTGTATATTACCTCAATATTAAATAACCTGACTGGTTTAATTAAAAAAAAAATACTCCTAAAATCCAACAAACAAAAATTAAGACAAGCTAGTGAAACAGGCATATAGTGTTAGGGGAGTTTTATATTTAATTGATGCCTTTCTAGCAAAAATGTTTCTGGTTGTACAATAACATTCACTTTAGAAATGAAGCATCACTAAAAGACTTATTGTGCTTTTGGGGCATTCCTCCCTCTCCTCAATGACCCCTTCTGCTGCAAAATGTACAATAATATGAAATCCCCATACACAGAACCGGATTTTTTCACAAAGTTATTTGCCAGTATACATTTTACTGCCTCAATTACTGGTAAGCTTATTTAAAATGTGGTGAGTAATAGGGAAAGGAGTGACTGTAGCAGATACTGAAGCATTTCTAGAGTTGCTTATGGCATTGACATTTGTGTACCTTTACTAAAGACATGCCACTGCCAACTTTCATTCCTAGTATTTAAAAAAAATCTATTACATGAATATAATTTTTGCATATCGTTGATCATCAAACATCTAAATGAAATCACGCTACTGGTAAAGTGTATATGTAGGGGCAGAAATATTAAATTAAAGCCACTGGTCCAAATAACCTTTAGTTATAAAGACTGGTCCTCTTTAGATTTTCCTGGTCCTATCATGAAATACTATTAGAACTTCTTGCTTTTGCTGTACCAAAAAAAACTAAAACAAACCAAAAACAAGCAAAACAAAAAAGAAAAATAAGATCGTTGGTCTATCAGATCTTCTATTACTTACAGATCAACACTGGTCCAGTTCAGATGATTTAACAGTCCTTCCCTTGCAACATAGTGTGGTTCACAACACGTTTCTGGAGTGGTTCTTCTCTATTCCCCTGGTAAGGCAGCCAAACCTAAGTCAGGACATCCCTCTTTCATTAGTATTTGTGATTAACTTTTCTATATTGCATATAAAGACTGTTTTCCATAAAATCTTTTTACAATACAGTATTGAATACCTCCACATGGAAGAATTATTTGTTAAAAACAGTTGTTAAAATCATCCTTTCATAATAAGAATGCAACTCTTTTAAACTCTTAAATAGTTTTATTTAGGGTTTTTCTTGCAGGCTCTCTGCAAAATGACTTCCTTTGAAAAAGAAAAAAATAGGATCTTCTGGTGTTTGTTCTACTAGGTTGAAAATGTGAGCCAGACTACTACACATGCTGTACATGCTGATAAGAAATTGAATACGCGCTTATTCCTACGGGTACTCTGTGAGACAGGGGTTACCCAAACAGGGCCTTCAATGGACTGGACCAGTGTTTCAATGCAAATTCCAGCCCCAGAAAACTACATGGTTTTGATTTCACAGTATGAATTCCCCTGGAATCTGGGAGAAGGTAAATTGGTTAATTGAGGTTCACCCTCAGCAGCTCTGTCCTTCAATATTCTGAGACATCAAGAAAGATTGAACCACTTCCTCAGTGGATTGCGGGCTGGTGTTTACATCTTCCAGAGCGTCTGTCACTGAAAACTGACGATCCCGCAACCGATTCCAATTGGCAAGAATATTGTGGTATTCAAATACTTTCTCATAATTGCCAATTGAATTATAAAGTTTAATGAGACCTCGATAATCATACTCTAGTCCACTATAGCCTTCACCAAAAAGTTTCTTCCCTAAAAAAGAAAAAAAAAGTAAAAATAAGAAACTTCTATAAAAGTATAATTATGTACTTTAATAAGAACAGATCCATTTTTAATATTAAATGCCTTAATTTTATTCTTTTGAAAGGACTTGAAACACCCAGACATTATTTATGGATCTAGTAATATCTGTGTTTTCTATTTTTTTTTTTTTAATAACTTTCAGTACTTTAAGTAGTTAGTTCATGGGGGGGGAGGGGAATTTTCAGAGAAAGTAGAAGGAAACCATTTAATGGTAATTTGATACTTCTTGCCCATAAGATGGCTCTGACCCTGGACTTCATTTCATCTGTCCCTTAGAGCAAACAACAAGATGCGATATTCCTGTTGATACCTATGATTAGAAAAATGCAAGTAAGCCTTTTATGTTTAGCAAATTATCTTGAAAGAATATATATATAATGGGTCTTCCATGAAGGTTGGAAAGTGTGTGTCTGTGTATGTATATAAAAATCACAGAATCACTTTGTTACATATGTCAAATAGAGCTATTGCCTTTTAATTTAAAAGGTAAATAAGGGGCAATTAGGTGACTCAGTGGATTAAGAGCCAAACTCATGAGATGGAAGGTCCTGGGTTCAAATCTGCCCTCAGACACTTCCTTGCTGTGTGACTCTGGGCAAGATACTTAACCCCCATTACCTAATTTTTACCACTCTTCTGCCTGGGAACTAATTAATACACAGTATTGACTCTAAGACAGAAGGTAAGTTAAAAAAAAAGTGTAAAGAACTTCTTACTCTTTTTTTTGAAAGATGAAAATGCAACTAAATTTTTTAACACTTTTAGGAAATATTCCTAATAGTGAAATTAATGGGTAAAAGGCTAAATTACTTATGCTGCCCATGATAGAAAAAAGGTTCTCTAATTTTGCTTTCTGGTTCTGAAGGATATCATTAAACTACAATATCACTATAACTCCAACAATTATTTATTCTATATAGTCAAAATATTAATAATGTGTCAGATTTTAAGTGATAATAAAAGACATCTTCGTAGATGAGCAAAGAGGCTGCCAACTATCTCATTTTTTTAAGTTTTTATTTCTTCATATGAAGTTCTGATAGTCAAGAACAATAGTTTTGCATTAAATATAAACTGTCTAATCTCATAAAAACTAAATGTGCAAATATTTTAAAGCTACTGATGTTATTTTTCACTTAATAATTTTCTCAAAGTATACTCAAAATCATTTTAAATTAGTCAATTACTAACTTTGCTGAGCTATAACATTCTACAATAAAAAGAAACACTAGGTCCAAAAGTGAAGCAATGGAGTTGCATTTATGCAAACTACAACTTGTGCTCTGCTGTGGTGTTTCTATACATAGCAGTTCTAAGATGACTAAAACTTTCATAATGTAACTCCTATGAAAACACTGTATGACATGTTGCTCAATTTAATCAGTGAACTGGAAATAAGTTAAAATAACGCACCAATTGCTATTGATCTCAAATAAAGTTTCTCTGCATTTTCATATTGATTCATGTCATAGTTATACAAAGAAGCCAGATGTCCCACTGAAAGGGCTACTTCATAATCTTCTTGACCAAGAAGTTGTTCTTTAATCTGAATTGCCTTGATGTGCATTTCTTCTGCTTCCTGAAAGATAATTAAGCCATGATCCATCAAAATACAGAAGCATACAGCATTCTTAGAATTTTAATTAGTAGAAAGGGCCTCAGAGATCATAATCCAACTCCTATCTGAAATAAGCATTCCCTTTATAAAGTTTCTGGCAAGCTGCCATCTAGTTTTCAAATGAAAATTTCCAGGGGAAAGGAACTAAGTTATACTTGCCCTTAAGTTTAGCAGCTTGTACCCTTTAATAAAGCAGCTTTCCTGCCAAGCCTAAAACATTAAGTTTATGAAACATTCACTCTGAAGCTGTTGGACAGCCACAGTGCATGCTATTTCAAATGCATTTTCTGTAGAGTGATCTAATAATTCCAGGGCAATACAATGCATTATACTCTTACACATAAATAAGTGTTATAAGTACAAAAAGGAAGATGAATTTTTAGCATGATAATTCTACCTTAAATTTTCTCATAGACTGATAGAGTCTTCCAAGGTTGCCATAGTGTTTTGCAGTCTGAACATTAAACTCCCCAAAAGCTTTTTTAGCCAGCTGGAGTGAAGACAGATGCAAATCATGAGCTTCTTGAAGCAGCCTCTGCTCAGTTTCCTTATTATGACAGTCAATTGCAATCTCTTCCAAAATAAGTGCTATAAAAAGAAACAGAATTATTGTATTTCACAGTTAGCAATCACAATCATAGCAGCCAGAAATTCATACCATCTATGAAAACTGCATGTTAGTGAGACAGCTAGGTGGCTAGAGATAGCTAGTGGCTAGAGGGCCAGGACGAGAAATGAGAGTCCTGGGTTCAAATCAGGCCTCAGATATATCCAAGAGGTATGACCCTGGGCACATCACTTAACCCCCACTGCCTAGTCCTTACTGCTCTTCTTCTGCCTTGGAACCAATGCACAGTATTGATTCTAAAACAGAAGGTAAGGATTTTTTTAAAAAGTTCTTTATTCAACTTGTAGTTAGTCATTTAAAATATTTTATATTGCCTAGGATATGATAAGCAGAAATTTGATATACAGGATCTTGTCTAGCCAGAACAAAAGAAATAAACCATAATCCCACTTTTAAATGCCACAAATCAAAAAAGTACCTTTCACTCTCTTTGAGGAAGCCAAAAGAAGATGGTCTTCTGGAAGGATATGATTAATGATTCCAATGGCCCTTTCTGCATGGAATCTGCAACACAGTTAAATTATTTATTTTATATTCAATTAGTTTGCATCTTTAAAACAAAATTCTTAAGTCTGTAATATCATGATAGTTAGGAAATATATTGGGTATTTAAGAGGGGAAGAAGAGGCATTCAATTTGTTGACCTTTATTTAATCATTGAATTCATAACACTGTTTTTGGAACCCTCAATAGAAAACAGATCACCTCATTAAAGAATATTATTAATGGGCTCTTTTATGACTGCTAAAAGCAAGCATTTTGCACAGGGTGCAAGAGAGATGCACCTCATACCTTTTGTTACAGCAAAACTCTTGTGTTAACATATGCCCAGGATCCTTTGAGAAATATGGATATGAATATCTCTTATTCGTATTAAAATAGAAAATCTAAATGAAGAGTTTGATCTCTGATCCTACAAAAATCACAAATTTTCTGGGCCTCATTTTTTTACCTGTAAAAAGAAGAAATTGGCCTAAATAGCTTCTAAAATCCCTTCCAGGTCTAAATATATGCTCCTAATTACTAAATAAATTATGGTGATGTTAAATGACTAGAAACATATTCCAAGCATTATTCCTACCTGTGTAAGACAAGTAGATTTCTAGAAGTGATTATTATGATAAAATGTCTAGCCCAGAGGTTGTTTATTCAAAAGGAAAGGTGTCCATGTTTGTTTTAAAATATTTAGCTGACAAGTGGTCAAAGGATACAAATAAACAATTTTCAGATGAAGAAATCAAAGCTATCAATAAGCATATAGGCGACAGCTGGGTAGCTCAGTGGATTGAGAGCCAGGCCTAGAGATGGGAGGTCCTAGGTTCAAACCTGGCATTAGACACTTCTCAGCTGTGTGACCTTGGGCAAGTCACATAACTCCCATTGCCTAGCCCTTACCACTCTTCTGCCTTGGAGCCAATACACAGTATTGGCTCTAAGACAAAAGATAAGGGTTTTAAAAAAAATCATATAAAAAGGTTCTAAATCCCTCTTGATTAGAGAAATGCAAATTAAAACAATTCTGAGGTACCACCTCATATCTATCAGATTGGCCAGTATGACATTAATAAAATGAAATCAATAAATTAAATTTAAAAAAATTAATAAATGTTGGAGGAGTCACTAATGCATTGCTGGGTGAAGTAGTGAAGTGATCCAACTATTCTGGAGGGCAATTTGGAATTATGTCCAAAGGACTATAAAACAATACATACCCTTTGATCCAGTAATACCACTACTAGGTCTCAATCCCAAAGAGATTTTGAAAAAAAGGTGGGGAGGAAGGGCCTACTTGTACAAAAAAAATTTATAGTTGTTCTTTTCATGGTGGCAAAGAATTGGAAAATAAAGGGATGTCCATTAAGGGGAATGGCTGACCAAATTGTGGTATATGCTGGTGATGGAATGCTATTGTGCTGTAAGGAATGATGAACAGTATGATTTCTGAAAGAGTTAAAAAAAACCTTATGAACTGATGCAGAGAGAAATAAGCAGAATCAGGAAAACGCTGTACACAGTAACAGCAATATTATGGAATGATCAACTGTGACAGACTTAGCTAATGTCACCAATACAATGATCCAGGATAGTTCTGAGGGATTTATGACAAAGAATGTTAACCACAGAGCAGCAGCATAGCTCAGTGGATTGAGAGTCAGGCCTAGAGACAGGAGGTCCTAGGTTCAAATCCGGCCTCAGACACTTCCCAGCTGTGTGACCCTGGGCAAGTCACTTAACCCCCATTACCCACCTATACCACTCTTCCACCTAGGAGCCAATACACAGAAGTTAAGGGTTTAAAAAAAAAGAAAAACAAAGAAAGCACTGTTGGAGTCAGAATGCAGATGAAAGCATATGATTTTTCACTTTTTTAATTTGGGTTTATATTTTGAGATTTTGGCTTTATAAAATTACTCACAAAAATGAAAAATATGGAAATACGTTTTTGCATGAATATAACACAGATTGAATTGCCTGCCACAGGGAGGGGGAAGAGAAGGAGGGAGAGAAGTTTGATCATATAACTTAGGAAAACCTAAGTGAAAATTTATTACATGTAATTGATTTATTGTTGTTTTACATGTTCTTTAAAACAGATAGTACACAGAGTCCCATGAATGAAGGTGAAGATGCCAAGAGTAAACAAAAATGAGGAAATTTAAGCTTAAAAAATATTTTACCATTTCAATGTAATATTAATTGCTTTCTTTGTAATTTATATTTTATGTACTTAAAAACATTATTTCAAGTAGGGATTCAGAAGCTTCAGCAAACTTCCAAAAGCACCCAATACTCAAAAAAAGGTTTAAAACCTCAGGCATAGAGACATTAAAACACTCACTTTCAAGGCCACAAGGTAGGAGAGTTAGAATGCCAAACTAGGTTCTTTAACTCAAAATCTGGTGGAATCTATTCAACAATTATTCTATGAAGTTTATCTTCAACTTGGGGGATAAAGGGGAGTACAAATTTATTTTGTAAAGTACAGTTCTTCCAATAGTATTAGATGAAACTAGTCCTCCAATGAGCCTCCAGGATTTTTTCCTCTGCTAGAGAAGAATTTAAGTACTTACAGTGCATTGTCAAATTTTCCAGAACTATACTGGTGAACATAAGAAGAATAAGCCAAATCTTCATGCGCTGTGGCTACATGTATATTCTTTCCTCCAAATACTGACTGTCGAATATCAAGGGCTGTCTGAAATATTTGTTAAAAGAAATCCTATTCAATCAAGAATACTTATAAATCACTATCCAATTTGGTTAATCATCTCAGTTATATATATGCATATATAATTATGGAAAAACACATATTACTATTTATATTATATAAATTATACAAGTATACATACTATAGTTCCTTACATTTTTAAACCAAACATGAGGTACTGCTTTAAAATAGATTTTAAACATGAAGATGCACAAGAATATGTTTAATTTCTGAAGATGATTTTACTTAAAGATTAAGGAATGAATCTGCAAACATGTTGATGCAAGAGTTTCTTTAGGAAGCTTATTTTGCTCTGGTTCTTAGATCTCATAAAAGGGAAGCCAACTTTCATAACTTGACTTGATATTACCTATTTTACATAACTTAATAATACCTATTTTTTCCATGCAGTAATTAGGTTAACCATAATCGTATGAATTGAAAAATTCTAAAGTGAGAGTTAATAGGTAACAATATCATCAAAATAAATGAAAGGAAGATATTTATATCTAGTCACATCAAGGGCCTAATTATGATAATAGCTTTCCTTTTAATATCACAAACTATTTTAATGAAATGAGCTGTTCATCATAAAAAGAATTATTCTAAGGAATTGAGAGAGAATTATAAACAAAAAGTGGCCATTTAATGATTAGACCAGGAATTTAAGAAAAACAACAGAAAATAAATTCTGAATCTTTAACATACCTGATAAATTGCAACAGACTGGCAGATATTATCTACATTGAGTAAGTAAAATCCATAATCTAGCAGTGTATCCGAATATTTTGGGTGTTTAGCTCCAAAATGTTCCCTGAAAAAATATGCAAAATAAGAATCTAGGAGCTTAATGAACATATTTTTAAAATATATTACTTTTCCCTCTTAATATTTGGAAAAAAATTTCATTGACATGTGTATTTGTTACATAGAAATGTACTTTTAATAATAGTCACTTACCGTGCTAAGTACACTGCATGTTTTATTAACTGTTCTGCCTTCTTGAATTCACGCTTTACTACACAAGCCTAAGAATTGTAGAGGAGAAAAACCATAATTAAAAACAAAACCTTCAAAATAAAAAAAATTTGTAAAATATAAATTACATTTCATAAATAATTTAATGTACACACTTCTGCTGCTGATAAAAGCAAACTACCCCAAAGAATACAATTTATAGAGTAGGTAGAGGAATGCAATCTAGTTCCACTTAAAGCAAAAGAAAGGTCATTCTAAATAATACTCATAATGCAGTTATAGGTCCCATCCTCAAAGTATATCTTCAAAGTTCACTATAGTAGGTCTTGTAGAAACTTTTACAATCATAAATGAACTATATATTTTAGTCTAAATTCTATTAACTATTTTGATATTGTACTAATGTTCATTCCACACACTCTTTCATTTTGATCTAAGATCTGATGTTAATCATTGGTCAGTTCCTAAAGTTTTTCCTATTATGTTATAATTTGTGTTTTGAACTCTGAATATAGATTCTTATTAATCTGTAACTAGTAAATATTTTTATTTTGTTCACTCTTTAATATATCATACCATTTATTTGAACCAAATGTACATTTACACTTCATAATATTAGCAATAGACATTGAGGTGACTCAAGAACTAACTAGGTTTTAATGAAGGGATTTAAGAAAAAGAATACCTTCTCTAGGTTTGAAGAAATCAAATGTATCTATTTGTTCCAAAATGGAACTGATTGAACAAATTGTATTTCTATTCTTTCTTTTTTTTTAAACTCTTACCTTCCATCTTAGAATCAATACTATGTATTGGTTCCAAGGCAGAAGAATGGTAAGGGCTAGGCAATGGGGGTTAAGTGAATTACTTAACACAGCTAGAAGGGGTCTGAGGCCAGATTTGTAACTAGAACCTCCTGTCTCTAGGCCTGGCTCTCAATCCACTGAGCCACCCAGCTGCCCCCAGAACAAACTGTATTTCTGAAGAAACCTTGGAGTTAAAAAAAATTTTTTTTAATATATATTTTTTTAAGTTTCAAATTCCATTCCTCCCTTCCTCACTTCTTTCCTCTGAGAAGGAAAGCAATTTAATATAGGTTATACATGTGCAGTCAAGCCAACCATATTTCCATAATAACTATACTGTGAAAGAAAGCACAAGTTAAAAAAAAAAAGTAAAGAAACTATTCTTCAATCTGCATTTAGATTCCATTAGTTCTTTCTCTGGAAGTGGACAGCAATTTTTCAACATAAGTCCTTTGGAACTGTCTCAGATTATCATATTGTTTATATAAATTAATGAAAAGGAACATTATTGGGGTTTCAGCCATAAGAGAAACTTACCAGAAGAATCTTATTCCTGTCATTCCTGTATTCTAAGTCATTTTACAGTTGTTCGGCATACAACACCATTGTAACTATATATAATGTTCTCCTGGTTCTGAACAGTTCACTTTCTATCAGTTCATGTAAGTCTTGCCAGGTTTTTCTAAAAGCATTCTGCTCATCAATTCTTATAGCAGAATAGTATTCCATCATAACCATATGCCACAACTTGTTTAGTTATTCCCCAATAAATGGGCATCCCTTTAATTTCCAATTCCTTACCACCACAGAAAGAGGTGCTATAAATATTTCTGTACAAACAGGTCCTTTTCTTCCTTCTCCTTTCACTTATTTATTTTTTAACCTCTTTAGAATGTAGACCTAGGAGTAATATTGCTAGATTAAAGGGTAGCTATAGTTTTATAGCCCTTTGGGTATAGTTCTGAATCACTCTCCAGAACACTTGGCTCAGTTCACAACTCCAGAAATCATCCATTAGTGTCCCAATTTTCCAATACTTGTTCTAACATGTCATTTTCCTTTTCTGTAATATTAGACAATCTGATAAGTGTGAGGTAGTATGAGCCATCTTGTCTCTTTCTTCAATGAATTTTTAAACATCTTTTTCTTTTTGGCCAATTCTGCTTTTTAAAGAATTTCTTCAGGGGACAGCTGGGTGGCTCAGTAGATTGAGAACCAGGCCTACAGACGAGAAGTCCTGGGTTCAAATCTGATCTCAGACACTTCCTAGCTGTGTGACTCTGGTAAGGGTTAGGCAATGGGGGTTAAGTGACTTGCCCAGGGTCACACATCTAGGACATGTCTGAATCCAGATTTGAACCTAGGACCCAGACAGAGCAATGTTATTTCTTCAAAAGAAAGGAGGGTATATATACACTTTGGCAGAAGAAGCAACAGGCCACAAGATGACTTGGAAATAATTTGAAATCTCTTAGTCTAATAAAGGTAAAAAAAAAATTCTTTATTTCTGAGGATACCGTTAGGGGGAATTATTTTGCATTTTGTATATAAACTATTAAAAACATTAGTAAAATACCAAAAGCATATAATAACTACCCTGTCATAGGAAAAGATATCATGTTATAAAATCAGATATATACTATGAAGTTAAAAGTCAATACTTTTAAAATTTGAAAATATTTAAACTTACCTTTGAAGCTTGTCGTAAAACATCCACCACTACTTTGACTGGTAAACCAACTGTGATTTCTTTCATAGCTTCTATGCACCATTTGTAAGCCTACATGAGACAAATATTTACATAAGCAGCATAAAGTAGATAGAAGCACTTAATGAAAATGCCACTACTAAGAAGACGATACAAAGTAAAATAGTAAATATGACTGACTCAGTATGTTAGTAGTGTCTTAAGCAAACCTAATGCATGAATATTTTGGATTTATAAGACAATTAAGATGATAAGATTTTAAAGCAAGTCCTTATGAATTCAAAGTGCTAATTTTATTCATAGAATGTTTACTTGCATTAAAATCTTCAGGAACAAAGACAATCTATTATATGTAGCTGTTGAAGAAGGCCTAAGTTTTATTTTCTTCAATAAAAAGATGAATGGTTTTGTTTACTCTTGTAAGAGGGAAATTTAGGTATTTTATAGATATATATTTAAAACGTGGCCGCCAGGAATCAACAGTTCAGATTGATTCCATAATTAAATGTATAATTCTTAGAAGGAAATGTATGTTTTATAATCTATAATGTAAAGTTTAAATTCTTTTGAGAATAATTTCAGGATAAGGATCTTGCCATCTCCCCAGAATCCAGACTACGAACCTGTTTAGTGAAGACACCAAAAAGATGCCTGAAAAGCCTTCACTGTACCATGAAGACCAAAATTTGAACCTTGGGGTGCAGTTAATTGAATTATAGGGAGTTGAAATTGAATTGAATGTATTGTTTTAATTAGTACATGTTATGCCAATAGGGGACTGCCCCCAAATTGGTTTTTTGTCAATGCGGCTAGTTTTATCCATTTGTTTATCCATTTCTTTTGTCCCCCGAATTCCTAAAATTTTAGAAGTTGTCTACGTTTACGGATCCAGCGAAGAAAAAAGACCAACTTTTTTTTGCCGGATCCCAGGGGGAATTGTATAATTAGAATTTGGGAGATGCCATTTAAAAATATATATATATTAAAAATATATATATATTTTCTATGGACAATTGGGAACTATCAAACTACATTTTCCGTGGTCCAACGGGTTTCCGGTTTTTGGATGTGGGGACGCCTGCATCACCACACAGAGGACAGCTTAAATGGGAGGAGAATCCAAAAGGAAGCTCTCTCTGAGCTAGCAGGCGCGGGAAGGTACAAAAGGTAAAAATAGTGGAGACAGTTTGAATTCTTACAGGCATGGTCTAATGATTTTATCAGCATGGCCATGGCTTTAATTAAAATACTAATTTATATTATTATATCAGTCGTTATTATTTTTAATCGTAACACTCTGAAACAAGTTAGGAGGTGTCCATCTGAACTCCACCCATCCATCACTACCTCAAGAATACTCACCTCATCATAATGACTTTTTGCAAAGAGTAAAGCACACAATTCTCCATAAAGAGCAGCTTTATTTGCCTGCTGGCCATGTTTTGCGAGCTTGTCCATATAAGATTGAGCTAATTTGAATGTTTCTTCACCCAAATGATATTTACAGTTTCCATTCCGAACATGTAGCAACCTATTTGAAAACAAATAACACCAATGCTTTTTAGGAAACAGTTTGTATTTAATCCTATTTTGTTCTTTAAAATCACTTCTTTTGTACAGTGTAGACAAGAAGTCTGTTGTCTTTAGTTTACTGACAAAGCAATGCTAAGGGAAAAGAAGCAAGAATTGAGGATAATAAATTTCCTTGAGCTGTTATGATGTCTACAAGGAAAATGATTTTTATAATTTTACTCAGTAAAGAGGCCAAATAATTGTGGGGTGGCAAAAGCAAAGTAGCATCAATTTTGGAAATATTTTAAAATTTTGTAAATAAACATTTGAAATGGTCCTAGTTTTCATTTGAGTTAACTATCCATGGAATCTTTACTAGCTAAATATGCCCACTTTTGAATATTCCCTTAGCTCTTTCTCAGAGACTTATTCTGTCTGTATTACAATAGTTAAAATTTTTACCAGTTTAAATGTTTCTATATAACACTGTTAATTGTTCTGTGTGCATGTTTATTTCCAATGAAGTTCAATGAAGTCTTCATTTCTTTCATTCCTACCTCTGCTGCCTAGAGCCATGATCCCAGAAGAGAATGACTAGAAGCTCAAACAATGTTGCCTCAATAACCAAATACCACAAACAATGCTAGATGTTTCATAATGATATTCTAAATAGTCAATAGTGGACTGTGACATTAATAGAGAGCCTACTTTAATGCAGCACAGGACACAATGTCCATAATTCTGAAGACAGTTCCTCTTCCTATGGTATGTTCAGTCACTATGGGGAGACTAAAGTATAATGTCATTGAAAGGTACTATATGGCCTCAAACAGCAATGCTTGGATGGGCTTCTAAGTCTTTATTAAATGCAAATGTAAAGCAAAAGGCAAAAGAGGATAAAAGGTTATAATTCACTTAACAAAAACTAAGCCATAAAAATGTTCTTAAATCAAAACCTTAAGGAAAAAAATACATAAAACTAAGCTCTGGGCTAGTATTGGAGGTTGTTTTATACCAAGGTGTAGTCCAGAAGCTTCCCTAAATGCTTCTGTTGGACTCTAGTTAATAAACTATAGTTAAAATAGGCCTAGATATAGAAGCTTTTCTAGGGAATAATAAATAATAGCAGCTAACATGTAGTCCAGTACCATCAAATTCAAATAGAAACAGGATGATCCTGCAACAGCATACAGACTTAGAAAACCCTAAATTAATATTATCTATGGGATATTATTGTATTTTTATTTTGTTAAACATTCTCCAATTATATTTATTCTGGTTCCAGCTGAGAGTCAGAAGTTTTGTGAGCCATGAATTTAACACCTCTCATTTAGAGATTAGATGGCATGATATTTTTTATCCACTATTTCATCCGCTGGTCTCTGAGGTCCCTTCTTCTAGATCTATAACTGTGAAACTTAAAACAACACTATGAGCTGGATAGTGCAAGCATTACTTTCCTTGATACATAAATGAAGAAATTAAAGATTAATGTAGTTAATCTATTTGTCAGGGCTTAAACCAAACTTTTCTTACTCCTACTGCAATATTGTCATGATTTTTATTCAAAATTCTTCAGGACATCTGACCACAGCATATATGAAATATTCAGAAACAACAAAACAACAAAAATTAAACAACAAAAAATATAATTATTAACACTTAAGTTTTAAATAGATGACAAATATTTATAACTACATATTCAGCCAACTGCTTTCGTTTCAGTATTCTGTATTAGTCAAGAGAAAAAAGTAAATTATTACTATTCAAGAAGATAGGAATTAGCATACCATTCTAGCTAAACTTAGTGTGCATTTTTTTCAATTTTCATCAGTAATAGGATTCCCATTTAGGAAAAATTCCAAGCAAATAAAAAATACAATAGCTAACCCAGGAATATTATATTTGAAGACACTAAAGTTTAAATAATTAAAATACTTAATACTAAATCAATCTACTATTAGCAGACAGAAATGAGAAAATGAATATTTTCAGAGTCCTGCTTTAAATGGTATTCATGTTCCAAAAACTCATAATCAGAAATAGTACATACAAATGTTAAATATATGCCATAATATATGAGTATGGGGGAACTACTAAAAACATTTAGTATACTTATGAGAACATGTGCAACAATCTAGATATTAGTTATAGTAAAAAATGTGGAGAAAAACGAGAGAACTTAGCACTGAGTCACTATAGAAGTACAGCACATACAACTGAGTTAATACAAAGTTGGTTTCAAAAAAAACATTTAAAAAAAAGTCAGAGAATCCTACTCGGAATTTTCCACAACTGAAAGAATGAGTCTTTTTAAAAAGTAGATAGATAGATAGATAGATAGATAGATAGATAGATAGATAGATAGATAGATAGACATTTTTTCACACAAAAGGTAGTTTTGTTTTGTTTTTAAAAAACCTTTATCTTTTGCCTTAGACTCAATATTAAGTCTTGGTTCCAAAACAGAAGACTGGTAAGGCCCAGGCAATTGAGATTAAGTGACTTGCCCAGGGTCACACAGTTAGAAAGTGCTTGAGGCCACATTTGAACCCAGGACATCCTGTCTCTATCCATTGAGGCACCTAGAAGCCTCAGGCCTTTATTTTAAAAGTATATCCTGTTTAGGTCACCACATTTTAAAAGTGTGGATAAATTTTTCACTATCGTGTTTGAACAACAAGAAAAGTTACTAAAGGTTTAGAAAATGATCTATAAAGAAATATTAATTATAATGGGGCTTTACATAAGACAGAGGGTGACTAGAGATTCTATTTGGATTCTTCATATACAACAGCAGGTGAGTGAAAAAACAGTGGAATATGTTATTTATAAAAGTTGTGACTGTGGGTTTTAAAAATATTGTGGCCAGGGGACTATATTCCCCAGCATGCCCCAGGAGTCCCTCCCCACTACTACCAGGCCAGGGATTGGTCTTGAAATGGACCAGTCCCATGCAAGGGAGGGACCACATCTCCCTCCCCACCCCCCTTACTTCCTACCTGGAAGAAGGGGCCTTTGGAATCTGACAAGATTCAGGGTTTAGGGGGTTAGTTAATTTCAGACTAGAGAAACTCCTCTGTTTCTTCTTTAAATAAAGTTTTTGTGAGATCAAAGTGAGATAGTTTTTCTTTCAGCTCTTCTTGACTCTTTGAAAGTCTTCAGTAAGTAAAAAATCAACAGATGTTTTGGATGGTTTAAAAAACCTCCCAATAGAAAGTGGACTGAGAGAACACAATAGATATTGGCTTTTTAAAAGCTGCCCCTCCCCTAAGAAAATTTAAATCTCCACCAAAAATAAAGTCGCTACAAATTCTAAGAAAATGAAAACACCCAAAAACAAAGAGATAAATAAAATTTGAGCAGAACTGAAGTTCAAGCAGAAGCAAGAGAAAAATACCAAAAAAGGTATACCAAAAGAATATTATAGGATTTATAACTGCAAGGGGCCACAGAAGTCAAAACATCCAGACCCATCACTTTATAGATGAAGAAACTGTTATGCAAACATATTAAAAGAACAGAATATAGTAAAAAAAAAAAATCACCAGAGGGTATCACTGGGAAATCTCATCATTCTATAAGATCAAATCAACCTTTCAACTCATGTCTCATTACAACCCTCTAACCTTATGATGAATGAATTCCAAAATCCTCTATTTAAGGAGGGCGCCAGAATCAGACATCTCAATTCCTAACATCTGGGCTACTTTTAAATTTCTCCATCATGTTGGTACGTTTTCCCTCCAAACCCACCATGTCACTTTTCAAGCTTTTCTTTTGTATGTTGTTTCCCCCTATTAGACTGTAAGCTAACCTTGGGGACAGATCTTTTTTTTGGTTTTGTTTGTTTTGCCTTTTTCTAGATTCCTAGTGCCTGGCACAAATTAGGCACTTAATAGTGACTGACAAACTCCTGAATTTTGCTTGGAGTCATTGCATCTCTGGGGCCAAAATGGCTAAATCATGGTAAAAGAAAAACGAAACCTATATATGAAGACTAAAGATAGTATTGCCTCTTCTCTCCCCAATAAAGTATGTGCTAAAATTTCTGAGCTTCCTAGTGATTCATGTCTATCTCAAATGAAAAGAACACTGTAAAATACTATGAACACTCCCCCCCCCAAAAAAACTTTTGCTGTAAGTTAAATGTATTTTGGGGCAGGGCAGCAAAAATATATAATACAAATATAACAATAGTATTATATTTGTCAACAAGGACATAGATGTATTTAAACCAAAATGTAGACTTCAATGCTAATTCTTTGACACCAATACAGCTACTTCAAGAGAGTTAAACCTACCTCACACAACATTCTACTGCACGAAACCAATGAAGCATTTCATCATGTAGAGTACACAACTGAAGGCAGGACAGGAAAACTTTCTCTGCATCACTGTACCAACCTGCATCTGAGAGAAAGCCACCTAAAAAAAAATAAGAAAACCAAACTATTTTCAGATAATTCCAAAAATACCTATTTCCCACATTCTATGAAACAAATGAATGACATGGAAAATGGGCTGTTTTATATTAATTCTAAAACAATTTGGAATTTAAATAGTAAGAAAATAGGAAATAATTTTAATTAAAAGGACTTAAGGACAGTGGTTACTCAGTACTAAAAAATCTACATTTTCTAGATAATTATGTATCACTACTAAGTAATTAGTTAACATTTTCATCCTACAAATTCTTGAGGCCTTTCATAAGGAGGAAAAAGTACTACAAATAAATTCATGGTAAAGGCAAAATAAATACTGAGAAGGAAAAAGGTATTGTGAACCACATCATTTATGTGGAAGTGAACTTGCTATCCAATAAATACTTGCAGCTTTTCATCTCTAGTTCAATGGATTTAGACTAAAAAGGATTTCAGAAGGCATCTGGTTCAATCCTCTAATTTTATTCATGAGGAAACTGAGGATCAGAGAGTCCAAGTGATTTGTCCCAAGGTCATAGAGGGAGTAGTAAACAGCAGAGCTAGGATCCAAGTCCTGGTATTCTAACTCCAAACCCAGCCCTTTCCCTATTCTTCCACATTGCCACTAGAACCAGGCTATAATGTCCTTGAGAATTAAAAACCCCAATTTTTAGCAACATCATCCTAGACCCACAATGGGTTAAATAACTTCAAATAAGTCACAAGTAACAAAGTCTTTATATGAAATTCCTCTACAACTTTCAATGTTTAACTATCTTTTAGCAAATACTAAAGCCTAGAAAATATAGCTTATTTTATACTTTTGTAACCTACACAATGAAAGATTTCCAAAAGTTCTCTTCCCCACCTAGCATCTGTGTATTCATGTCGGCCATATGTTTCTGGTATAAAATTTTGAGATAAAAAGGTGACTAAGAAAGAAAATCATCAAGGAATGATAGGTAGCAATAACAAAAGACTAAATTAGATAATTGTCCCCAATAGGATACTGTATATGGATTTGTATATGTGAAAATGTTATGTAAAATGCCAAGGTAGAATGGGAGAAAAATTGAATTTGAGAGTCAAAGGAATGAGCTCTGCTACTCAACTACCTGTAAAATGGGACTAATAAGTTAAGACTTAAGCCTGATAGGTTTCTTAATAATAACTAAAATTTACGTAGTACTTCAATGCTGGCAAAGTACTTTGCAAATTTTATCTCATTTTATCCTCATAACAAGCCTGGGAGATATATAATACTATCATTCTGATTTTACAGATTTGGAATTTGAGGAAGAAGTTAGTTAAGTAACTTATAAAGGGTCACACAACTAGTGAATGACTCAGGTTGCAATTGAACTTAAGATTTTCCTAACTCCAAATCCAATGTCTATCCACTATATCACCTAGTTACTTACTAGATGCTTTGTAACCACAAAGTGCTGCATAACTACATGGCACTCATTAATATACTGGAATATATTGGGAAGACTGTGGAGAACATTGTATAGTTTGACAAGTCTGACTGATTTACAAGAGCATTATATAATACACATTGTTCTATTTTTCCTATTATTTACCTAAAACAAAGCCAATCTGGATTGCTTTTTCTTTGACTGTAGCATCTGACTCTGCTATATAAGAGCACCGTCTACTGAATGAGTAGGCCAAGACAGAAGCAACTTTCACACCATGATCCATCAAAGCCTGGAAACAGTGATGAAGCAAATGTCTAAAAAGGGGGAAAAGGTATTAAATTAAAATATCATGTCTTAATTCTTTTGGAAGATACTGGCTTTTTTTTTAAATAATGCTTTTTCTTTTTTAAAAATTTTGAGCAAAAAATAAGTTACTACTTTTAAAAAGTACAAATTCATTTCAACACATATAGCTGTAAATAGAATACAGTAATATTACAAGATTAACTTGAGAAGAATCAGTTTAAAATGACAACTTGGTTCTGAATATGTACCATATGGATTAAGTGGAACTAGAGGCTCTACTCACATAATTCAATATGTACTTTTATTAACTGAGCAAAGATTATATGGAGATGATAATAACAGTATCAATGGAAATGTCTGCAATCAAAAAAATCAAAATACTTATAACAAAAAATAAAAGTATAAAGTTTACTTGGTGTTCCTTATCCAATAGTATTTCTTTTCTTTTCTTTTCTTTTTATTTTAAACCCTTAACTTCTGTGTATTGGCTCCAAGGCAGAAGAGTGGTAAGGGTAGGTAATGGGGGTCAAGTGACTTGCCCAGGGTCACACAGCTGGGAAGTGTCTGAGGTCAGATTTGAACCTAGGACCTCCTGTCTCTTGGCCTGACTCTAAATCCACTGAGTTATCCAGCTGCCCCCTCATCCAATAGTATTTCAATTTAACTTTGGGATCCACAGATAAGGGTCTTGCTTTCAACAATAAGATGAATAATTTTACTCAGTACTCTAGGTATTTGAATTTGAAATATGTTGTTCAAAGAAATGATCAAATTAACTGATCCTAAAAAGAATTTATAGTAACTATTAAATACTTTGTATTCTGAAAAGATTTCCCAAGAAGAAAACTATCCTCGAATGACTTCCCACTAAAATAAATTATATAGATATGTACTACTGAAGTGTTTGCTTAAAAAAAAAAAACCCATTTGTTTCTCTAATTTAAGTTTTGATGCTAAATTTTAAAAAATTTATGATCCATGCTTAGTGTTCTATAGAATACAGAATATCATATAAAACAGGATAATAGAATATAGAGCACAAATATCTGCATTTAGGAAATATTTAATATACTCACCTTTTGTCTAAAGCTCTCAACACTTTAGCAAAAACTTCTAATTCACAAAATTCGCTACCCAGTTGACATAAACGGCCTTGTTGGTAAAGCTGAAATAAATAAAATAAAATAAAATGTATTTTTCTCCTTCCATTATTAAAAGTCTGTGTTGGTTACATAGTCAAGTAACAGTTACTTCGTAGAAACATGCTAGCATTAGGTTTTTTGCAAAGTACTTTTTGTGTAAAGATTTGGCAACTAAGCAATCATTGGTAACTCTTTTAAAAATTGTTTTTTATTTTGATGAATTTCCACATTAATTTTCCAAAGTTATATGGTCCATATTGACTCTCATCCTTCCTCCCTCTCCAATTCCTTCTTCCATTATTTATTTCCATCTTTCCTAATTTTTTTTTTACTATATTTCCTCATCTCTTTCTAGAATTCAGACTACAAACAGGATCAAAGTTGTTACAGTTTAAAGTAATGAATACAAATGTTTAAATACAAAAGTAGCCAGATTCATTTGAAGGAACTTTTTACAACTAGGAAGAGGGTCATTTCTTTGTCAAATTCCAATTGGAATTATATTATATATAATTATAATCAAATCCTATTTGATTAAATAACCAAGGTCATTCCTTTTAAATAGCATTTTAATGACAAATGTTTCTTGAATTACATATAATAATGAAAGTTTTCTATGATCACTGAGAACCTCATTCTAGGGTTTACTTTCATCCTAATATTTTATTTAGTGCAAAGAAACAACATAACCAATAATTCATCAAATACTTAAAAAACAAACAAACAATCTTTATCAGAGAAGCACTATATTGGGTCTACAATGTACTCAATTCTTTTCAAGTAATCAGTAAGTATATATTAAACATCTAGTGAGATAATCCCTGTTCTCTAGGTGCTTATATTCTGCCTTGGGAATCATGTATATACATAAGCATAAACAAAATAAATGCTGTTTAAAAAGATGATTAGTTAAAAAGTAATTAGGGGAGGAAGACCTAAACAGTTGGAAGAATCAGGAAAGATTTCTTATAGTGATGCTTGAAGGAAGTAAAGGATTTTATAAAGCAAAGTTAAAGAGGGAGAATAGTCAATACATGAAGAATGATGGATGGTTAGTTCAAAGGCATGAAGCTTAGAAAGAGATGGAGTGCCGTATATGAAGAAATGAAAGCCAGTCTGGCTATACCATAAAATGTAGCCATATACACTATAGGACTGAAATAATTTTAACTTTCACTTATTATTTAGGCAACTAGGGAAATCTACCTAGGTATCTGCAAATGCCCTCATGCCCCAAAAGTGACTGGCCTGGCCCTAAAAGCAATAATTGAGTCGGTTGACTCACTGTCAACTTGTTCTGCAAAAAAGAAAATGGGTAAAGAAAGAGTAACATAAGAAATAACAAATTAAATACTGCTACAACTTCCAGGAAAGTAGCCAGCTATCTGCTATGTGTGATGAAGATGCCTAGCCTTGAAACATGATGGATTAGAAGTTGTCTGCATCTTCAAATACAGGGAAGCTTAAGTCTAAGATAGGAAGAAATTCAATTACTTTATAAGCCTTTCTTCAATGCCCATGACATGCCAAGCCTTGTGTTAAATGCTGGGGATACTAAATACAAAAACATAGTCCCTTCCTTTAAGGAACCTACAGTTGAATGGGAGAGACAATATGCCAAAAAAATAAAAAATCAAAAACAAACAAACAAAACCCCCTGCACATGCAAGATATACATACAGTATAAAAGGAAGTTAATCTATAAGAGGAAATTTGTAGTTATGGCTAATATCAGAAAGATCATCAGCTGGTATGTGAAAATATGCACCATACAATGTTACAGTAATAGCTTCCATACAATTAGGATACTTGCTCTCCTACAGCCACATTCAGACACAGAATATACTTTTTCTGTGAGCCCATCAAATCCCTAATAAATATATGTTGTAATCAAAAAATGCATCTACATACTACTTTTGAAATCAGTTAATGAGTTGTAGATTTACAACCCTCCATGCCTTAGAAGATAGTCTTCAATTATGAGATGTGGCTTCTGTCTCATCTGAAACTTATTTCTAAAGAATTACCAATGATTGTGTTTTGCATGATAATACATGTATAACCCAGGTTGAATTGCTTATCAGCTCTGGGAGGGAGGTGGGAAGAAGGATGGGAGTTAATATGGACCATATAACTTTGGAAAATTAATGTGAAAATTCATCAAAATAAAAAACAATTTTAAATAAGAGTTACCAATGATTGCTTAGTTGCCAAATCTGATGATCATTTCTCAGTCTTCATCTTTCTTGACCTCTCAGTGGCATGACACTGTTGATTACCCTTTCTTCTTGATACTCTGACTTCTACAGGTTTTTCTCACTCTTTTCTCTTGGCTTCCTCCTTCCTATCTATTACCTGTTTAACTTCAGACTCCAATGCCATCCACATCACAACCTCCACCACTTTGGGCTTCTTTCCTTTTCTTTCTACACTCTAGAGACCTCATTTATTTCCATGGTTTCAAATATAATCTCTATGTAGATAAGTCATAAGCCAATATATCTTGTACCCACTTCTGAGTTTCAGGTCTGCATTACCAACCACCATTTGCAACTGAATGTCCTGGAGATACCACAAATACAACATATCCAAAACAGAACTTATTAACTCGTTCCCAAATTCATCCCTCTTTCATTAAATTTCCCTGTTTTTGTAGAAGGCACTGCCATTCACCCAGCTTCCCAGGTTTGTAATCTCAGAGTTAACCTTGGTTTCTCACTCTTACTTACCCCCAAATATTCAATCAGTATTCAAATCTGGCTGTTTACATTCTTTCATTAGTATTACTAGAATCAATAACTCAGCACAAGGATATAAACATTTTAAAGAGCCAACATTATAAACCTAAAAATCTTCCTTCCAAGAAGCTAAATGATTTTAAGTTGCTGACATTGACAGATCTAGCCCAAGTCACACTTCTCTTATTTACCAAATACAAACAATTAGACTAAAAATGATCAGGATGCCAGGGCCAAGGCTGCAATACATTTTTCATTTGTTTTGTTTCTTTCCTTTTTAAAATCCTTACCTTCGATCTTTTCCAAAGCAGAAAAGCAATAAGGGCTAAGCAGTGGGGGTTGTGACTTGCCCACAGTCACATAGCTAAGTGTTTGAGGCCATATCTGAACCTAGAACCTCCTGACTCTAGATGCCCCAACCTGTTTTCTACTGTAAATCAAACATCTTTTGTTTAAGACAAGAGACTCAAAGCAACCACTGAAAACAAGGAATGTAATAGATAAAAATGATAGTTTCTCAGCAAAATGACTCATCATCATATAATCAGAGTTCAGAATTTCTTTGGGATCGTAGTCATGAAAACATATTGTGTAACTGCACTTTACACACTCTTAGGCATTCACAACCAAAATAATATTTTTAAATTTAGGGTTTTCCACCTTTAATAGGAATTCTTTAATGACCAGGAAATGGTAGCTTTCAGAATCAGGCAACAAAACTTGGAAGAAGATGCCACTTCAGTCAAAAGATGTGTATTTCCAAAAAAGTTTTCACAGGAACTAAGATAATCAAAACCTATTACTTCAGTTGTTCCATTTGCCAGCTTAACTTCTTTTTTTAAAACTACATTTTACATTGTGAAAATAAACATTTCATCATATACCTCTCCTTTATAAATGTATTCTAAGATTGTTACAAAAAAGGTCTGTAATTCTAATGCTTCAGATTTTAAAAATAAGATTCTATATAGCACTAATATTACAAAGGGCTCACAGAAAGAGCTAAAATAAGACATGAGCTTGTGCCCTTTAGGGATAATAGTTACAAAGTACAAAAAAATATTCTGAAAAATGGAAAACATCTACCAAAATTTTGATAAGTTTTTATAGCTTCTATTTACCAAATACAAATGAACAATTCAACTAAAAACAATCAGGATGGAAAAAATTTTTTCACCATCAAAGAGAGTAGTCACTACACCTACACTCCAAAAATAAGTTACAGATGAATGGAGGTAAAAATTGTACTAAATTAATATCTAATTGAAACACCTATGTGACAGGTACTATACATATAAAGATAATACCAGAAATAGTTCCTGCTTAATTTTAATAAGTTTAAGTTTTACTGACATAATCTTGTAGTATAAGGTTAGGTTTGACATGGGGGGTAGGTGGAGGAAGAAGGATTTCATCATTTTGTAGTTATTCTACTTTGGACAAGCTGTAGCTGAGATGTTGGTTGGCCATACCTCCAAATTTCATAACAATTTAATACAGAGGTTAACTCCAGGTTAAAACCTGGAGTAAGTGAACTTCAAAGTGGATATAACTGAATTTAAATATATTTTATTTTATTCATTTTAAAATATTATTCTAAAGAATCTATAAGCTTCATTGTTGGAAGGGTCCATGACACAAAAAACAGACTGAGAACATACTGCCCAAGATGGATAGATAAAATGGATACACAAAACAACCAAAAACTAATAAAAGATAATAATTTCTATGGTGCAAACAGATTTTTAGATGCTATTAGAATTCAGTGTAGGGGAAAAGCTGCCATGAGATGGCACCTTACAGACATGCTTAAATATAGACCATTCTTCCAGCAAAATGTTCAATCAGGAATCAATTTCACCAACAGGACAAAAATTAAGACCTTCAAATGTTTTATTTATTTATCTTTAAATAATCTTTTTCTGATAATTCTATAGATAATGGTATCAGTCCCGTGTTACACTATATATATTATATGATGAACTGATTTTCATTACAATGCAAACTCTAAATATTCCTTTCATATCTTTATCAAGTTATTCTTTCTTCTAGATGCCAAATTCATAGTAATTTGGTCTTCAAAGGGAAGAAAGTTCTGGCTTGTGTCAACATGATAAAGGATATATTTTTAAAATCTTACTCCATGTTTTCCTTTCAAAACCAACCTACTGCTGCAGTGGAAAAACTGTGACTGCCATTGATTGTGTCTTATCAATTTTACCATCACCAGTTTGGCCTAAATTTAGATACAAATTGCAACTTTTCATTAAAACATCAAACACATACATAATAAGGTATTCTAAGGTATAAATAAATCTCTTTAAAATGAGAATCACCTTTTAAATTATTCTTTGAAAATCACTGCAGCTATTCATGCATTTCAAATATTAGATCCTCTCAAAAACTAAAACGAATAGTGAGTAATACCAAACAGTATGATATGCTCATTTGATTTCTGCACAAGTTAAAATTAATAAGGCTACCAAAAGAACTTCTCCTACTTTAATGCTTCATTACAGCATAAATGTACCCCTCTGTGGTTTCTCAAAGATTCCTTAAGTTTGGAGAGGCTCATTCGTAGACAGTCATAGAGTTGACAAAGATTTTAGACATTAAAACTCTGAAAAATAGGGGCAGCTGGGTAGCTCAGTGGAGTGAGAGTCAGGCCTAGAGACAGGAGGTCCTAGGTTCAAATCTGGCCTCAGCCACTTCCCAGCTGTGTGACCCTGGGCAAGTCACTTGACCCCCATTGCCCACCCTTACCAATCTTCCACCTATGAGACAATACACTGAAGTACAAGGGTTTAAAAAAAATTAAAAAAAAAAACTCTGAAAAATATAAAAATCCCAACTATTTGTCAGACTGAAGGGATTTTAATAAATGCTGGTTGATTAGTTGATGTTAACTAAAACTTGGACAGCTACAACTAAATGGAACTCTAGGAGCTGGATTTCTTTTTAGAGGTAATCTGATCTAATTCTCTCATTTTACAAAATGAAGAAATAAAGTACAATATGAAACACAAGAGCTATTGCTACTTTAGATGATATTAATAAAAGTATAATGTTATAAAAGCATTGTCTTGTTACAGTCATAGTATATTAAACAATGTGGGAAGCTTTATTTCAGAAGAAATATAGACAAACTAAAGTATACCTAAAAATGATAATTAAGACAATAAGGAGATGAGTAATGAATTAAACACAAATTGTTTAGACTTTAGAAAAAATGACAGTCTTCAAATACTCAGGCATGAATTTGAATTATTTGTTACACCAACTAAATCATTTTAAAATAATATCTATCAATCCATCTAGGTAGTACTGTACTAGAAAGTTGCTTGTGGTAATCTGTTGTGAAGATAGAATTATCTCTCTTTGTTATTTCTAATGTAATCAATCAGCTACCTTTAGTTTAATCAATCAAAAACTGAAAACACTTGACCAGTCACTAGGTGGAAGAGTTCACAAGTCAAAAACTCTCACCTCCAAAGGGAAATGCCCAGCACTTTGGAAGCAGTGATTGGTTACTGTGAAGAGGGGAAAAGACAGGAAGTGATGTGGGAAATGGACTATAAAAAGATTATGGCTCCCTGGATTCAGGGCTTTTCTTTTCTCTTCAAATCTTCTGGCTTGGAGTCATTCCTGCTTTGGTGCGTGAAGAGAAGTTTCTCTTGGATAAAGTAAGTGGAGTGATTTCTTCCTTGGCTCTTCTGCTCATTGGTTCTCTGATGGGACACTCCCTTCAGCATGAGTTCTGGTGAGATTCTTGGCGGTCTTAACCTCATGTGCATTGAAGGTTCTTGGCCATGTCCTTCAAATTTCAGCTTCTTAATTAGGACTTTGGATTCTGGTGAGATTCGCTTTCAGATTCACATTTATGGTCGGAAGACATTAGGATTAAACTTAGGGTATTTGTAGTTAGGCAGTACTTTCTGTCTTTTTATCTACATTTTCCCACTTTCACTCTTCACACCTCTCTGTAAATAAAGCTGCTAAAAGTCATTTTGACTTAAGTTGTAATATTTTAAAATCGCTGACCACAATATTACTTTAGAATTCTCAAATTTAGCATAAAACCTAAATTTAAATTCTTACACTGTTTTAGATCTGTCTACATTTCAGTTCATTGCCTAGTCATTACTGCTCTTCTGCCTTGGAACCAATACTTAGTATTAACTCTAAGACAGAAGGTAAGGGTTTAAAAAAAATGTAGCAATTACAGATAAAAAAAATATAAAAAATGCATACATTTCTGTTAATTTAGGATGTCTAGAAAATATAGTTTAATTATTTTTATAATCTTTCCAAGAATAAGGCTCCCAATTTACTTTTTTTTTAAACCCTTACCTTCCATCTTGGAATCAATGCTGTGTATTGGTGCTAAGACAAAAGAGCAGTAAGGGTTAGGCAATGGAGTTAAGTGACTTGCCCAAGGTCACACAGCTAGGACATGTCTGAATCCAGATTTCAACCTAGGGCTTCCCATCTCTAGGCCTGGCTCTCAATCCATGGAGCCTCCCAGCTGCCCCTTAAGATACTCTTTTAAAAAGAATGAGAATACAAAAAGATAATTTAAGCACAAATTAAGCTAACATTTAATTTTTCTTTGTGGATTCAGAAAATATTTTAAGATCTTGTCCTCAAAGTCATCATATATATATCAATATAATATTGTAAATAATTAAGGTGTGAAAGACTACTTACTCAGGCCAATGACATACTGTAAAAGTGAAATTTGGGAAAATGCCATCTAAAAGTGTATATATTTCTATGGACATGGGAAATGTATCAAAACTACATTTCCCGTGATCCAACATGGTCCAACTGGTTTCCGTTTCCGGGTCTTTGGGCATGGGGAGGCCTACGTCGATGCAGAGAGGGGTTTATAATCTCCGGGGTTAGGAGGGAGTGGTCTCTTTGCCAGTAGGCTCTCTTGGGCAGCAGACTGGAGACAGTAATGGAGGCGGCAGTTTTGAATGCTTACAAGCGCGTGGTCTGATAACTTTATCTATCAACATGGCTTTAATTAAAATACTAATATATATATTTATACCAGCCTTTATTATTTTTCATATTTATAATAATACTCTGGCATATATCCTTGATAACAACTAACAAATATATATTAACTTTTATTAGAAGTATAGAGAAATATCATCCTTAAGAAATTTATTATCTAAAAAAGTGCAATGCATATTATACATATATGTATAGGTAATTTACTGTATGGAGGTATCATATTAATAGGGAGAAAAGTATGTAAGATCTGTCATGGTATATTAGTATCCAAGTTAATGTTCTCAGTTTTATGGACTTCAATGTATTGATTTTAGCTAGAAAATATTAATAAAAATAAAATTATAAGAAAAAAAGAAATTTATTCTTTTGGGAGGGAAACAAGATTTTAAAACATGGAATACATAGAGGATAAGGAATATGTAATGATATATTAAATTTTGTAGAAGTACTTATTAAATGTGCTATAGCAGTAGTACCAAACTCAAAAAGAAACAAAGCCACTAAACTATATATAAGGATCCCATGGCCTGCAATAGTGACAATTTTAGAATATACTATTTATGTCCTGCTGTATTTTTATTTAGTTAAATATTTCTTAGTTACATTTTAATCTAGTTCAGGCTGCACTTAGGAGAGCAGCAGGAGGCCTGGAATATTAAGGAAAGAAGAATAAAGTACTAGATTTTCCTAGAGCAAATCATTTTTACTCTTTAGGTCTAAATTACCTTACTTATAAAATAAAGGGATTGAATTATATAGAATTCTTTCCAGTTTTAGGAACTATGAGTGTGCTATAAAGGAAAAAAGTAGAAGAGACTTGAGGGTAGTGGGATAAAAGGAAAATTATAAAACAGGCTATTCCAGGTAAAAGAAAACAGCATGAACAATGGCGCAGTAGTAAAGCATTTGGCATAGGTAGAATGGAAAGTTCCAGATAAGACAAAACCAGATTGTAAAAGAATAACAAAGAAATGTATGGATTTAATAATTGTTGTGCAGTTAAACATCAATAAGGGTTCTTGAGCAGAAATGACATAGAAAAAGCAATCTTTTAGGGAGATTAAATGTGGCTTTGGCTTGTAGTAACATTGAAGAGGGCAGAGACCAGTGTGAAAATTAAAGTAATTCAAGCACAAACCCTAGGATATGGAGTAAAAGGAATGTATAAGAGATAGGATTCAAAATAAGAATGAAAAGAACTTCTTTAGTGAATGAACTTACAGGATGCCTGAAGAGAATTAAAGATGAATGGGGACCAACTTTTACACTGGGGTCATGAAGAATGGTAGCATTACTGTCAAAAAGACAAGGAAATTAGGTAGGGGAGCCTGTCCTTTTAAGACATGGAAGGAGAGAAAGAAAGGGAAAGGCAGAGAAGCTTAGTTTTAGATATTTTAACTTTAATTTCATGACTAGACAAGCAGGTAAAAACAAGATTTGGCAGTTATCAGCATTAAAGTAAACAGAGAGGACAAGAACATTAGATTTGAGCCTAAAAATGCAGTTAAAGGATAGAAGGAATTGTTATTATAGCAGAAGCAACCACTGAGACAGAACCAGAATAGCAGTGTCATAGAAGCCAAAGAAAGAGGATTCTAGGAAAATCACTGTTAAGAGAATAGGAAAAAATGGGTAAAACAAGTGTAGACTACTATTTGAAAACAACTGCATGAAAAGGAAGTAGAGAAATAAGATGATAGTTAGATGAAGTAGAGAAAAGTGATGGTCGTTTTCTTGTTATTTGCCACCTCTCATTAAAAAAAAAAAAAAAAAAAAGCAAATGTGCAATACAAGTTGGCAAACCAGTTCAATTCTATTCTCTAGGCATCTCTTTTCCCTTGTCCTATTATGCCTCCCTTGTTAAATCACAACTCTCACAGTTCTCTCTTTCTTCCTCAACTTACTGCAGAATAGACTGGGTTCACTACAAACATATGCTAGGTAATTTCAAGAAGACCCACAATGCAGTAAAGTAATCTCCCTTTCCATTAACCACAGGCTCAATTCTCTCAGATCATCCTTCTTTTTCATCTTAGCTGAGGCTCGTTACCTCACCCTAAAAAAAAAAAAATAAATAAAGCTTTATTCTCAGCAAGCTCTTTGCACTCCCTTTCTCATTTCAAATCACTCTGATATCACTCCCAACTATTTCTTGGCACAATCTCTGATGACAAGTTGATTAGGTTGTCTAATAAAGGGGGCACTTTCTTTTATTTATATACCTTATATACCTTCAATCTCACACCTTTCCTTCTCCAGAAGGTAGTTTCCATCATTACCCAAACTCATCTTTTAGTTCCTTTCCTACTGTTTACAAATACTAACATGTCCCCCTAACTTACTTCTTGAAAAAGCCTTCTATTCCAGGTGCTTTTATTACTTTCCCCAAGATACATCTCCCCCCATCATTTTGCAGAAATGGAGAACTATGGGTGTGCAAGATTAACCAAACTGTCAAGAATTAGTGGTTAGTTTTGATGAACTATTCAGTTTCCCTCTTTTTCCCCCCCAAAGAATAAATAAAATGAAGGAGAGAATTTCAGGGGCAGGGATATATTCAGAAATGAAAATATTAAAAAAAAAACAAACACTCATTTAGATCTTTCTATCAGAGGGAGATTTTAAATAAGTCTAGATAGTTAGTCCCTAGTTTGGAGCTTAAAACTGGATGATGACATTTCAGAAAAAAATTATTAATCTTTAAACTCTTCAAAGTTTACAATGTTTTACTTAACAGGGTTAGGGGAGGCCCAAATCAATTGTTCTCTGTATATTTGTTCTCTCCCGAAATAGAAAGAAATAAAGGTAGGGAGAGGTCTTTTTCCTCACAATTCTTCACCTCTGCCTCCCCAAATGCCAAGTGCAGCATGCTAAAAAACTGTAGGGCTCAAGAATGTTGTTGATGACCCATAAATGGCAATATGATTGCAAAGTTAATGAGCCAAGAACACAAAGAACATGAGGTGCCTGCACCTCACAGTTATCTTAGTGACAAAACAGGAAAATTACAAACAGATTCCAAATTCTAACTATTAAAATTCTTCTGGACCCAAACTGCTACATTCCTATGTTCATAGTCAATTTTCTTTTAATGTGTTTAACATTTTCAAAAAAACACTGCTTTATTGAAATAATGTTTTATTATGATTCTCAAAATATCAAAGGTAAGAATATTACAGAAAAAAAACTATCTACACATCAAATTTTTGTTTCCTAATACATGCTTTGCCATTTCTTGGTACTATTCTTAATTGAGAGCCAGGCCTAGAAGGTCTGGGGTTCAAATCCAGCTTCAAACACTTTCTGGCTATGTGACTGTGGGCAAGTCATTTAACCCTCATTGATTAGCCCTTATCACCCTCCTACTTTGGAACCAATACACAATATTGATTCTAAGACAGGAGGGAAGAGGATTTTTAAAAAACCATTCAAATTAGATTAATCAACATACACACACCCTACCTGGGGGGGGGGGGGGGGGAGAGAGAGAGAGAGAGAGAGAGAGAGAGAGAGAGAGAGAGCGAGCGCGAGAGAGCGCGCATGCATGTGTGTCAAACAGTAAGAATTCTGAATTTGGAGCCAGAAGATCTAAGTTGGAGTCCTTGCTGGATTATCCTTTTTTTACCTTGGGCAAATCATTTCACAGCTTTAGGTCTATTTTGACTGTAAAATGACTTGTACTAAATAATCTCCAAGATCTCTTCTAGTTCTAATATTCTGTGATTCAATTACTTTCTGACTCAAATTTTATTTTGACTCTAAACTCCTTGAAGACCCAGTCATTAACAATTTTCATCCTTTCCTGGTGCCCAACAGAAGATCTTACTAGATACTTACTACTGAATAAGACCTTTCTTACGAAATGACTGACCAAAACTGTGGATTAAAAGCTCTAAACTGCAGTTGGTAAGTTCTGGTGCCTTAAAATGAGACCTTTTTATGACTACTCAATAAAGGATAGTTTCCAGTTCCATTCCTAAATTACAAATCACAAATTATTCTTACAAAATAACCCATGGTGTTGTCATATCAATAAAGCATTTTCTATGTATCTACATTATGGGTTGGATGCCCTATTGGTCAAAGCAGGCACAATATTTCTTTTTTGTATAAAAAGAATGGACAAATGAGATTTTACATATAATTCAGATGTGCCTAATTGGCCATATAGTCTATTGTCAAAATAATTTTTTTTTATTTCTACCCTTGCATAGTTTCTTCTTTTCCTTATCACTTACCAACTACTATTGATGATAGCCCTCTCCATGCAAGTGTCATCCTTAGAGGGTAGGCCAAAAGAAGAGTTTAAAACAAAAATAGTGCCTTGTGAAGTATTTGCTAGATCACAATTTGGAGAGCAGACTCAGATGTTTCAAATGGTGCAGTGAGCTTGGATATTAAAAACACAATACATGTAGAACTTCCATTAAAATGGATATTTGTTCACTACATTTGAACTATAAAAGATTGGGAGAAAAAGGAATCTAAGGAGACAAACTATACTTTAAATCTTATGTGGTCCCAAACCCTACAGGTGTATTAACAAAGAAAGACCAGTATAGTACTTGATAAAAGATGAGACATTTACCTTTTGATAACTGAGGAGAATTTTTTTCTTAAAGAATTTGCCTGTTTTAATGAACCTGGAATTCAGGAATGAATTGTTAAATATTAGATAAAAAAATTCTTTGCCATCTTTAATCACAGTGGGGACACAAAAGAATATTAATGTCAGCATGCTGTCACATGCCAAAAAACATTAAAAATGAGAAAATTATGGAACTGACATTTTAGTACTACTTTGTAGTTCTCTGAATTCCACTGTCTTTTCCAACAGATTTCGATTTTGTTGTTCATGAATATTAGGGGAAATATATAACCAGAATTAAACATTCAAGATCTGACATAAGCTTTTACAGGTTGTCTTCATTAGAAAAGCAAAGACAAAATCCTTTGCTATATACACTGGCATTTATTTCCCTTTGTTTTTCATAAGCTGGAGATTGCCCAATTATGCATTTATTCTTGTGCCTCCCACTGAAAATGATCACAGATGTGTATATGTTCCACATACGTTACATTTAACTTTGTACTGCTTATTGTTTATTTTGCCATTTGTAACATCATTTGCAGGTTCATGTCTATGGCAGTTCTGCCTTTCTAGAACAAGGAAAGATCTGTATAAATTCACTTCGTATAGTACTTTGCATGATACGTATAATAAAACACAAACACTTTTAACTGAAGATGATCTAGTATTTTCAATCCTTCCCAGCTGCTAACATTTTAATTTCTCAATTGCTCATCCCTTTTTTAAGTCTCATCTTTTCTATCTGTATTAACACAATTATTCAATTGATGGTATCCTTTATGATTAAGGCAGTGGTTTCCAAACTTTATAGAGCACTTCATCTAAAAAAAATCCTTACCTTCTCTCTTACAATCAATAAGTATTGGTTCAAAGACAGAATGAGTAGTAAGGGCTAGGCAATTGAGATTAAATAACTTGGCTGGGGTCACATAGCTAGGAAGTATCTGAGACCAGATTTGAACCAAGTATCTCCCATCTCTAGGCCTGGCTTTCTATCCACCGAGCCACCTAACTGCCCTTGGAGTACCTCACTTAAAAAATATTGTTATATTTCCCACACTTCTCACAGAAAATGGTCTTATGATAAACTTGCTCATCAATCTCATTCGCTAGGAGGTGGGAGAAAGGTCAGTTTTTGAGGAATGGTAGATCCAGGATGAGGTTCAAGATACCACATACATGTAGGGAAGGGGGAAGCAAATGGGGAGGCAAGGTTGCTATAAGAGTAAAATAGGCTCTGGTCCCATTCAATCTGGCCGGTGAGGGATATCGTCATTCTCAAAAACAAATTTCATGACATTATTAAATGGGTCAATATCAGAAATGAACCTAACTTAATCGGTGGAAATGACATTTAAAAAAATGCATTACTATCAGTTTATGGCTACACCTTAGGGACTATAGGGCCTTTCCATTTGACTTACTGCTAAAACTTCCTAAATATGTTGATTAGAATGTGAACACCTCGAGCAGAGAGGCTGTCCTGTTTTTCTCTTTGTTTCTTCAGTGTTTTGCATATAGTAAGCACTTAATAAATACTTTTTCACTTGTTCATTTATTGGCATGCACTCCAATGATTCCTACTTCCCTCCCTCTAGCACAGGATGCAAGTCTTTTCCCCTGGCTGCAGGGGCCTGTGATGACAGCAGTTTCTCCTTGGACCACTGCCTAGGAAAGGCATACATACCCCTTCTGCCATCTGCCATTTTCCAGTTTGAAAATATTCAAAGTATTACTTGTTTTTGTTGACTGTGAGCTGAACTTTTGTTTTCGTTTTTAAAAGTGAATGTGTTGGAGTGTGTATAAAGACAAGCATATTAATACACTGTTGATGGAAAGCAATTGGGAATTATGTGAGAAAGGAAACTAAAATGTTCTTAGCTTAGATACAAATGCTAAGTATATGTTTCAAAGAGATCAAAGAAAGAAAGGTTCCATTATTTATCAAAATACTCATAGAATACTTTTTTTAAGTCTTGCCTTCCATCTTAGAATCAATACTAAGTACTGGTTCCAAAGCAGAAAAGCAGTATGGACAGACGGGTAACTGAGGTTAAGTGACTTGTCCAAGGTCACACAGCTAGGATGTGTCTGAGACCATAATGGAACTCAAGACTTCCTGTCTCTAGCTCTCTAACCAATAAGCCACTCAACCAACCCACCCACTCACCTACCCCTTCAGTACTTTTAATGATAGGATACTACAAAGAAGGTTGTAGAAGAGGGACTAAATAAATTATAGCATGTTAATATAATTTTATTATGCCATAAATAAGAATTTTTCAAAATAAGATTTAAATCAACTGATGCAGAGTAAAATAAGCAAAATCAGGCAAACATGACTACAAAAAAGTAAACTGAAAGAACAAAAGAGATAAAAATGAAATCCATTAGTCATTATAATGACTAATCTTAGACCAAGAAATAAGAAAGGAAAATGCCTCTCTCTCCTATCTTTGTAACTCTAGGAGAGCTAGTGGTGCATATACTGTCAGACTTGGTGGATGTGTTGTTTAGCTTTTCTAAACTTCTTTTTTTTCTTTTTCATAGTTTAAAGGAATGGCAGACTGTAGTGTAACATGAAGGTTATGTAAAAACAAAATGTAAAAAAAATTAGTTAAAAAAGATGATGAATGTATTTAAGCAGAGTTTTACTTTTAAAAAAAATGCCCACTGATTCATTTTCCTATTTCTCAAAAATGGCAACACTAAATTTTTTTTTAAATTTACTTCCCCCAATTACATGTAAAAACAGTTTCCAACATTTTTTCAAAGAATGTTGAATCTCAAATTCTCTCCCTCCTTCCCTCTCCACCCTGCCATTTTCCCTTTTTAATACTTTTGTGGAAGGAAACAGAAATTTTTAAAAATTAAGAAAAAGATGAGAAAAACTTGCTTTGGCCTGGATTTAGATTCTATCAAATCTTTTTCACTGGAGGCTGATGGCAATTTTTTTCATTATGAGTCTTCTGGGATAGTTTTGGATCATCATAATACCGAGAATAGCTACGTTATTCACAGTTGTTTACTGTATGTACAGTATTCCTGTCACTGTACACAATGTTCTCCTGGTTCTGCTATTTCACTCTGGTTCCATTCATTTAAGTTTTTCCAGGTTTTTTCTGAGCTCATTCTGCTTATCATTTCTTACAGCACAATAGTATTCCATTACGATCATATATTAAAACTTATTCAGCCATTCTCTAATTGGTGAATAACCTTTCACTTTCCAAATCTTTGTCCCCCAAAAATGTTGTTTTAAAATTTTTTTGTCCTTCCTTTTTTGTTTTTTCTCTCTTTGGGATACAAACCTAGTGATAGTATTGTTGGGTCAAAAGATATGTACTGTATTATAGCCCTTTGTGCGTAGGTCCAAATTGTTCTCTAGAATGACTAAATCAGTTCATAACTGCTCCCCAAGTACATTAGTGTCTCAATTTTCCCACATCCTGTCCAAGTTTTATCATTTTGCTTTTCTGCCAAAATAGCCAATCTGATAGGTGTGGGTACCCCAGAGTTGTTTTAATTAATAATTCTCTAATTAATAGTGATTTAAAGCATTTGTTTGCATAACTAAGGAGAGCTTTACTTATTTTATCTTAGAACTGCCAATTCATATTTTTGATTATTTATCAATTGGGGAATGACTTGTATTCTTTATATATTCAACTGATTTCTCTATGTATTTGTGAAGTGAGGCTTTTATTAGAGATTTGTAAAAAAAAATTTGCACCATTGTGACTATTGTATATTACTCTCCATTCTATTTCCCCGCCCCCCACCCATTCAGTTCTGATCACTACAATTTCCAATTTGCTCTCTTTTTTTTAATCAACCCCAAGGGGACAGCTGGCTGGCTCATTGGATTGAGAGTCAGGCCCAGAGATGGGAGGTCCTGGATTCAAATTTGACCTCAGACACTTCCTAGCTGTGTGACCCTGGGCAAGTCACTTAACCCCCATTGCCTAGCCCTTACCACTCTTCTGCCTTGGAACCAATACATAGTATTGATTCTAAGACAGAAAGTAAGGGTAAAGAAAGGAAGGTAAGATTATAAAAAAAATCAATCAACCCCACCTCCTTCTCTTGACCCCTTTCCCTTCAGTTTTCCTGTAGGGTAAAATAGATTTCTATACTCTACTGATTATATATGTTCTTCCTTCATTGACATACTCTCCCTCCCTACCTCTCCCATCTTCCCCTACACTGTAAAATCTCTTTCATGTCTCTTTTATATAAGATAATTACCCGATTCTATTTTTCCCTTCCACCTTGTCCCAATGTGTTCTTCTTTCTCATGCCATAGTGTTTTTCTAGATATCATCCCATTATATTCAAGTCACACCAGTGCTTTCTGTCTATGTATACTATTTTAAACTATCCTAATAATGATAAAAGTTCTTTGGAATTACAGGAATCATCTCCTCATGAAGGGATGTACACAGTTTAATGTAATTGCATGTCTTGATTTCTCTTTCCTGTTTACTGTTTATGCTTCTCTTGAATCTGGTATTTGAGATTCAAGTTTTCAATTCAGCTCTGGTCAAAAGACATCAGTAATGTCTGAAAGTCCTCTATTTCACTGAATACTCATTTTTCCCCCTGAAGAATTATGCTCAGTTTTGCTGAGTAAGTGATTCTTGGTTGAAGTCCTAGCTCCTTTATGCTTGGGAATTATTATATTCCAGGCCCTCCAACCCTTTAATGTAGAAGCTGCTAAGTCTTGTGTTATCCTGATTGTGGCTCCACAATATTTAAATTGTTTCTTTTTGGCTGCTTATAGTATTTTCTGCTTAGTCTGGAAGTTCTGGAATTTGACTATAATATTCCTGGGAGTTATCCTTTTGGGATCCCTTTCAGGAGGTGATCAGTGGATTCTTTCCATTTCTACTTTTCCCATTTGATTCTAGAATATTGGGGCATTTTCCTTGATAATTTCTTGAAAGATAATATCTAAACTCTTTTTAATCACAGCTTTCAGGTAATCCAATAATTCTTAGATTATTCCTCCTGGATTTATTTTCCAGCTCAGTTGTTTTTCCCATGAGATACTTCACACTTTCTTTTTTTTTTACTTTGTTTTTTCTTGATGTCTCATAGAGTCAGCTTCCACTTGCCCAATTCTAATTTTCTAGGTATGGTCTTCTTGAGTGGGCTTTTTTATCTCCTTTTCCATTTGGCCAATTCTAATCTGTAATGAGTATTTTTCCTTCAAAAAATGTGGCCCTCTTTTTCTATATGGCCAATTCTACCTTTTAAAAAGTTCTTTTCTTCAATGAATTTTATGCCTCTTTCACAAATTGGCCTATTCTTATTTTCGAAAGTATTAATTTCTTCAGTATTTTTGTGCCTCCTTTACCAAACTGTTGACTCTTTTTTTCCATGATTTTCCTCTATTACTCTCAATTCTTTTCCCAATTTTTCTTCTACCTCTTTTATGTGATTTTTAAAATCCTTTTTTGAGCTCCTCCATTAATTCTTTTTGGGCCTGAAGGCAATTCATATTTTTCTTGGAGATTTTGGATGCAACGATTGTGTTTGTCTTCTGAGTTTGTTTTGGTCTTCTCTATCACCAAAGTAATTTTCTATGTTGGGTTTTTTTCCCCCTCATTTGCTCATCTTCCAGCCTTTTTACTTAATTTCTCTTTTAGTTTAAAAAAACTATTAAAGTTGGACTCTGTAACTGTGGTGAAGGAAGCACTGTTTCAAGCTTCAGATTCTTTGTACAACTGCTTTCAAAGCTGGCACTGGAGATCTATCTACTTTCCAATCTTCCAAGGTGGTATGGTATAAGGAGAGATGTATTTAATTCTCTCCAGGCCTGTGCTATGGTTTGTGAGTAATCCAAGCACTCTTTTACCCCTTGGAACTGTCACCTGTTCCCCTGTGGCCACAAGCAATGTATTCTATTCCTCCTCCTCATCCTTAACCTTGCCACAAGACTGCTATGTGGATCTGCATATAGGCAATGGATGAAAAGACTTGCACCCAGAGAGAGCAAAGGGACCTTTTTAATCTGCCTCTGAGCAGCTATCTGACCCCTGTTACCATCTGTGGCTGAGAGCTCCAGAAGCTTCTGCTGCTGCTTCAGCTCCACCCAAGGCCTATTGCCACAGTAGGGCCTGACTTGGGGCACTGCTTTGCATTCCACCTCCACTCAGTGTACTAGACTCCTCAATGCCTTCTACATTGTTTTGGACTAAAAAATTACTTGACCCCGCCTTTTTTGTGGGTTATGCTGCTCTAGAATCCTTTCTGAGGCATTATATCATATTTTTTTGGAGGGTAATTTGGTAGCTATCTGATGGGACCATAAACCTTCTCCACCACCTTATCCCTGCCCCTGCAACACTAAAATCTAAACTTGTCCTTTTTACATGAAAATGATACTACTGGGTCACTCTCTATGGAGTTCGTCAACACATTTTTGCCCTGTCCCTAATGCAGGCCATTGGTATGTGTATGTGGCTATGGAGCAGCATGAAAGCAGATTAGAACATTAACCAGGTAAGTTAACCTGATACAGTCTTTTAAGTTTTAGAGTATCCCCAATTCAGGCAGGCCAGTATGGTGGCCTTACGTCTTATTAACATACTTCCTATCTCCTTAAAACACAGGAGAGTTGGTCAAGGAGGTGGTGCCTCCTATTTCTTAAAAGGTTTTTCAGTTTTTTTCCCAGGCCAGTGATTCTGAACTGACTCAAACTCTTCCTTTCCCTGATTCAACTCTGTGAGCAATCAGTTCAAATTATACTACTCATGACATTCCAATTCCTTGCCCCCTTGTCTTATTACTCATCATGCCTTCCCAAGCCTCAACTTCCATCACTTGTCACCTTTGCTCTTATTCATATGCTTTTGAACAAAGCAAAAAAAAAACAAAACCCAACTAAAGTATGCTAAATGGATCCCATAAATATTTGTAATGTAATTTCAACCAACCCCTCCTAGTAAGGTAATCTTTTTACACTTTTCTAATCAATATTTGCTTTCCTGCTCCCTATAAAAGCTGTTCTAAACCCCATAAACCTCCCACACTACTCCTTCCTCCTAGCCTCTCAAACCCTAATCTCTTCATTTCACACAGAAAATACTTAAGTAATTCAATAAAAACTCTCCTCTTCCCAAATCACTCATTTGTCTTCCGCTACTATGACTTCCTATAAGTCTTCTATCTCATAAAAAGGGGTTCCTTCTTGCCAAGGCAAACCCCTCTACCTGCAAAATTATTTTATCTCTACTCTCTTACTAGTCCTTCAATGTCTTCCTACCTCCCAGCTCCTTCCCAACTACTACAAATATGCCTGCCCAAGTCTCTTTCCTTTAAAAAAAAAAACAAACAACCCTTGTTTGAATCTTGTTAAATTTTGTCCTATATTTCTTTTCTCCTTCTGGATCAAACCTCACTTTAGCCTTCACCTCCTATCCTCTTACTCTTTTCTAAGCTTTCTGCAATCTGGCTTCCAATTTCATCATTCAAATGAAACTAGCCTCCTAAGTCACTAGTTGCCTCTTACTTGCAAAAATTCAATGGCCTTTTCTCAATTCTCATCTTTCTTAACTTCTCTGTACTATTTGACTCTGAAAATCAGCCTCTTCTCCTAGAAACTTTCATTTTAGTTTTCTTGACATTCTCTCTTGTTCTCCTATCTATAGGGTCCTTCCCTTCAGTATTATTCATCTGAGTCAAGACATTAACCCAGAGTATCCAGAGTTTGAGGCCTACTCCTTTCTCTCACTTCACTATCTTTTTGGTAATCTCATCTCTGCAGGTCATTCCACATCTCTGGATCTGGAATATATCCATCCCTAATGTCTTTGCTAAATTCCAGCCTCCATCACGATTGTCTATTTACTGGGCATTTTGAAGCAGATTCCATAAGTATTCCAAACATAACTGGTCCAAAACCCTCCCCCTCTTCCTAATTTTCCTAGTACTATCAAGGCAACACAATTCTCCCAGTAACCATCCTTGATGACTCCTCTCTTACACTCACTCTAAAAATCCAATCTGTCATGTCTCATCATATGATGAAGGTATTAACAATGATAATAATAGCTGGCATTTATATAGAGCTTTAAGAGTCTGTTGAAGCACTTTACATGTTGATTCATTTGCTCTTTACAAGTCTGGAAATTAGGTGCTACTTTGTTGTTCAGACATTTTTCAATTGTATCTGACTCTACAGGACCCCATTTGGGGTTTTCTTGACAGAGATACTGAAGAAGTTTGCCATTTTCTTTTCTAGCTCATTTTCCAGATGAGGAAACGGAATCAAATGGGGTTAAGTGACTTGGCTAGGGTCACATACCTATTAAGTATCTGAAGACATATTTGAACTCAGGCAGATGAGCCTTTGTGACTCTATTCAATATGCCACTTAGCTTTCCAGGTGCTATTATTATCCCCATTTTACGAATGAGGAAACTGAATGATTTGTCTAGGGTAACAATAAGATTTAAACTCAAATCTTTCTGACTCAGGTCCAGCATCCTATCCAGTGTACCACCTACAACATATAATGTTCTATCCACTCACAAACAACACTCTGGCATAGACATCAACCAAAAAAGCTCCTACTATGTGGCAAAAATTGTGCAGGAGATACAGGAACTGCAAAACAGTCCTAGTTTTCAAGGAGTTCAGTCAAATGGGAGAAATAACATGCAATAAATTATATACAAACAAGACAGATATATACCAACCCACACATGTGTGTATACATATGCATATACCATATAAATAAAATAAATTGGAAATAACAAAGAGGAAAAACTAGCATTACAGGTATCAGGAAAGGCTTCTTTCTTGTAGAAAGTTGGATTTTCATGAAGCCTGAATAGGGTAGGTTTTTGTCATTTCACATTATCCTTTAATTTTTAAAACGATTCATTATTTTCCCACAGGGCAGCTAGGTATCACACAGCATCCTCAGAGTGCTGGTCCTGAAGTCAGGAAGACTAATCTTGCTGAATTCATATTTGAGCTCTGACAATTATTAGCTGTGACCCTGAACGCATCATTTAATCCTGTTTGCCTCAGTTTCTTCAACTGTAAAACAAGCTAGACAAAGAAAAGGAAAACTTTCCAGTATCTCTGCCAAAAAAAACCCAAATGGTGGGTCACAAAGAGTAAGACAGGCCTGAAAAATGATGGAACAATTATCTTTCCCCCTAAACTTTTTTCTCTTCTCAACTTCTCTACCACTGTTGAGAGTACCACAATCTTCCTTCACAATTTTGTCCATCTTTACTTTTCCAGTTTCATTATAGTTTACTCCCTTCTCTTTCTATGTACTTTATAAACTTGTCTTTTTGCTATAAATCATGCATTTCATCACCAGATTCTTTGTCTCTTAACTGGTTGTCCCTCCATTCCTAGAATACTCTTCCCTCTTCATCTCTGCTTCTAGCTTCCTTGAAGACTGTTCAAATCCTGCCTTCTGGAACAAGCATTTCCTGGTTCTCTCTACTATACTAGTACTTTCCCTCTGGGACTACTTTCAATCATATATGTAAATATATATATATATATATATGTATGAAATACATATATATACACATACACATATATATCTTATATGTATATAGTTTGCATGTTCTTTGTATTTTTGCCTTTCTTTATATCTACAATGCTAATTATTAGTATAGTACATTGACACATAATAAGCACTTAATATTTGCTTGTTGATGATAATTAAAAAGTTGATTTGAAGGGTCTTTACCCAATGGTAAGATCCCATTTGATGATATTTAATAGATGACTGTTAACTGAAAAGTTGAAGACTTTCTGATCTGAGCTTTTAATTTTTTTCTATTTTGAGTCTAGATTTGTGATTTTATCAAAGAAAGAAATGGATGGTATGGAAACTTCCCTACCAATGAACATCAAACTCATTTTTCATTCACCAATTTTTTGATGCAATGAGGTTTAAATGATTTACACATCCCAGAGACAGTATTTAACAAATGCAGTAAACAATCCACATCTTCTTCTTTTCACTATGGTATATGGCATCTATTTTAGATTCTATATTTAATATTGATACAGTAGGATTAAAGTATGAATTCTCTAGAATAAAATGTCTCTCTTCCTAAAATTTTCTAGAGTACTCTGGCTCTCCCATTTGCCCAATACTATCATGATTCTACTAAATGTCCATGTTGGAACTCCTAACCTCAATTTTAAGTTCTTTGATGGGAAGTAATTTTATTGATCATCTTTGTATTCAAATGCTTATTAGTATTATGCCATGTACATAACTGGTGAACTGAATTTAGTAATTGTGAATGATTATTTTTATTACTGTTATTATTTGAGGAATCAATTAAAAAAAGTTTCTATTAAATCCCATTCTGGCATTAAAAAAAGGTAAAAAGGATTTGTCCATAGGGGAAAAAAGAGAATTTATTATTTTAAAGCTAGCATGTGTTTTATTCATGTAATGTAATATTGTAGAGCCATAAAAACTATTAATATGAAGCACATGAAGAAGCATGGAAATATCAATTTAAAATTAAGGGATTTTGTACTTTAGACAGCTTACCTGTTTAACCCCTTCCTAATGGGCTTAGTCTACTTAAAGCCAAATAGTTCCAGTATGGTTTGTTTTTATATTTCCCACTCCCCCACCCCAAGTTTTTCATCAGCTTCCTTTTGTGTTGTCTTTGCTCATAATTTGTATTCTTAAGAGTTTCATTCAATGCCTAGTATAAGTACTTAATAAATGCTCTATCTATATTTATGTTTCTATGCTATCTCAACAATAGTTGTGATTAGCAGATCTAGATTTGTTCCCCTACTTGTCCTTTATTTTTATTATGTCCTTGACTTTTATTGCTCTTCTAGCTTCTCCAGATGGAGACTTCTCCAAAAGATCAAAAGATTTGGTGTAAGAATTCCACTGTCAATACCACTTTTACCTCTAGAAGGCTTACTCTAAGAACTCCTTCAATCACTCTCCAGAAACTGCTTGGAAATATTGCCACTGCCTCTCCACAGTTGGCATGTCTGTGGCATGGGTTTTTTTTTTTTAGAGAAATCTACCAAGAAAAGCAGGCCATGGGCTTTTTCTCCTATTCCTATTCTCAGCTCTGGTCAATCTTTAAATTTGTACCATTCGCACTACTCTAAATCTCAGATCTACTCCAGCCATCATTCAATTGTCTCCCCCAAATTCCAAGATGCAATAATCCTAAATTGAATTGTGTCAATAGACTGATATAGTAAAAAGAGTGTTTAGGGAATCAGAGAAACTGGGTTTGAATACTGGCTCTACCACTTACCTTATTATTATTTTTTTAATATTTTTTTAAACCCTTAACTTCTGTGTATTGGCTCCTTGGTAGAAGAGTGGTAAGGGTGGGCAATGGAGGTCAAGTGACTTGCCCAGGGTCACACAGCTGGGATGTGTCTGAGGCCAGATTTGAACCTAGGACCTCCATTCTCTAGGCCTGGCTCTCAATCCACTGAGCTACCCAGCTGCCCCTCTACCATTTACCTTAAGTAAATCACTTTTCTTACTTGAGCTTTTCCTTAACTCATATGTAAAATGAGGGGAAGTTGGACTAGATAACATCTAAGATTATTTTCACCTCTAAATCTAAGCCTCCTAAATATCCATGGTTTCTCAACAGAGATATCAACACTATAAATGCAATTTATCTTCAAATTCTGAACAAAATTCTTAACCTGACTGATCGACCCTCTTATATCCTTTTAATTGATTGCCATCAACAAGTTAAAATTTTTTTTGTCATTAGTTGAGAAAATCACTGAACTGTTCAAAGGTATTGCCCAAGGAAATCAGAAGCAAAGAAAAGTCCCATAGGTAACTAAAGTCATGAATGTGAAGGAAGCAAAATCAAGAGAAGAGTATATGCTGTTATAAAAGTCAAAATAATGTCTCATTCTTAGTGCTAAGAGAAAAGCTGAAACATCACATTTTTTTGCAGAGAGAAAGCAGGATGGAGATAAAGAATGTTGCTTAACTTCATTATAAGGAAGGTTTCTACAATGGAGAACTGGAGGGGGTCTTCAGAAATGACTAATGCATAAAAGAATATCTTTTTTAAAAATGTAAAATTAAAAGTTTTGCATTTGTTAAGGGTCAAAGCCAGTTCTCTCTCAATAATAAATACACATTATTAATATTATATGGTTCCACCAGGAGATCATTATATACAGAAACCGTAACATTGTGGGAGGATCAAAGGCAATTGACTTTGCTACTAGTAGCAATGCAATGATCCAGGACAATTCTGTGGGATTTGTGAAAAAGAAATGCCATTCACATCTAGAGGAAAAAACTGTGGGAGTAGATATACTGAACAAAACATGACTTATCACTTGCTTATATAGGTATGTGATTTGGGGTTTGGGTTTTAAAGGACTGCTCTTTTACAAAAATGAATAATATGGAAATGGGTTCCAGCGATTACACACACACACACACAACCACACACGTGTGTGTGTTCCAGTGGTATATATATATATATAAAATCACCCAGTGGAATTGCTGTCAACTCAGGGAGTAGGGAGGAATGAGGGGAGGGAAAAAACATGAATCATGGAATCATGAGAAAAAATTTTTAAATAAAAAATTTCATAGAAAAAAATATTATATGGTTTCAGGTAGCTAAAGTTCCTTAAATGAAAGCTAACAAAGTTCCTTACTTTTTTCTCCTCTTTAATTCAGCCTCCTAATAAAATAATTATTAATGTTCATTTCACAAGATACATTTGTCCTATAATAAGCACTCAAATTATAATTCAATACTTAATAAGTGATATTGATTAAAACTCATGATGGACACTAGAATTTAAGACTTTTGTACATTCTATCATTTTTATAACCAATTTGCAGATTTGAATTTGTTTAAACTCCATTCTTAACAGGTCACCCTAATTTCAAAAGTAGGCTATATCAAAAAAGTACACATGTGAAATCATAGACAGAAATGAATACACAATGAATCATGGATCTAAAAAGATTATGAAACTATTGATCCCCAAAATATATCTGAATAAGTTACCAAAATATTACCAAATTACAGTAAATACTAATGAAAACAACATTGTTTGTAAATGATCTGGTTATAACCCAAGTTCTTAAGTATGTTTTTAGGGGGCAGCTAGGTAGCTCAGTGAATAGAGAGCCAGTCCTGGAGATGGGAGGTCCTGGGTTCAAATGTGGCTTCAGATACTTTCTCGATATATGACCCTGAGCAAGTCACTTAACCACAATTGCCTAGCTCTTGCATTAATTCTAAAACAGAAAATAAGGGTTTAAAAAATTTTTAAAAAAAGGAAAGGAGTGTATATGGGGGAAAAGATGAGAAGATATTTGGTTATCAGAACAAATACACTTTGCAAGAGTTTTAGGGTTTCAAAGGGGAGGAAGAATAAGTGGATTACGTATAAAATCAGTATGTACTCTAATATGAATAAACATTTTTTAATTCTTATATTTAGTGATTAGTAGGCATCATTAAAAGTCCTGTTTAGAAATTTTGTGTACAATTCCCACATTAGAGTATGTCAAAGCAGATGATTCTCACCTGTGTTTATATTTCCCTTTTATGATTGTTCTAGTATATGTCTTTTGTGGCAAGATGGCAAGCAGATTTAAAATTATTGCAATTTTTTGTTTTTTAAAAGAGAAACCCCAAAAGAATTCATTAATGAAATAAGGTTAGGCTAAGACAAATAATAAAGAGCTAAAGAAAACAAAGGATACTACAAAGGATGATAAGTTTAAAGAATAAAGAATTCTTCTCTCATTGAGAAAGTTAGTCAGTCAATAAACACTTATTAAGCATCTACTAAGGACCTATGCACTATGCTAAGTGCCACAGATAAAAAGAAAGGTAAAAGACAGGCTCCATTATCAAGGAACTAGACTAATGGAAAGAAGAGTTAAGAATGGGGGCAGGGAAGGTAGGTGGCTCAGTGGATAGAGAGCTAGGGGTATAGATGGAGGTCCTAGATTTAAATCTGGCCTCAGACACTTCCCTAGCTGTGTGACCCTAGGCAAGTCACTTAACCTCAATTGTCTAGCCCTTACTGCTCTTCTGCCTTAAAACCAATATACAGTATTTATTCTAAGATGGAAGGTAAGGGTTTAAAAAAATTGGTGCTCTAAGCAACTAAAGTTCTCTCAAAGGTTGTTATGGTCACAGTATCGAATCTCTTCAATTCATAGTGACACAAAATGCAATGAAAACTAGAGGACTATAAGATCTGATAAAAAGTTATTTTTAAAAAGTGCTGCACAATTTACTATTACAGAATACTGATCAAAAATTTAATATTTATCTACAGAACTGTTTAAACTATATGTAAAAACTTGGCATTTTCTCACCAACAAATAGTTTTAATTATTAAAGGCTGAGAATATACATTCAAATATTTCTTTAGAGACTTCCAGTTTGTACACACATACATCCCTTTGGTAGGGAATTAAAAAATTATTTCAAAATGATGACAAGAGTTCAATTAAATGAGCAAAGGAGAGATATTCAGCTAAAAATCTAGATTTTGGTAAACACTGCAATAGTATGGATTTAACTATCCCAAACTTCTTTAGCTATACAGATTCCCTTTATGTTAAAGGATTTTTCTGAATGTGATGAGTAGGAGCACATATTGCATTTAAAAAGTGCTACTATGCAGTACTAAAAAGAAAACTGTCAAATATTTAGAAAAACTCATCTTTAACTGTGGCAGAAAGCAACTGAATTTAGCAGAATGTTACAAGCCAGCTGCTAGTTAATAGAAAAGACTGGGGAGGTTGGGGTGGAGAAAGTTAGAATATCTACCAAAATCCACCTTTTCTTGATCAACTAAGCACTAACTAGTAGGGGTTGTTAATTTAGAAAAGTTTAGATAAATTAAGATTATAGGAGTGAAAAATTTAAGATATAAAATAACACGTTCCTACAAATTAAATATGGTTGGATACCACATGGGAGAAAGGGTCAATGGATGGAAAACATATATTTATTTACTTGCATTGTGGAAGGGATAGATTTTCACTGATAAATCCAGGGGTCATATTCAAATTTGGGAGGAAAAGAAAAAATGGTTGGCTCTCACAGGATCTCCACAATACGCGGCAAAAAAATGTCTTTGCCTTCAGGCATTTATCCTGAAATTCAAGCAATCTGGGGAGGGAGGGGGGAGATTTAGGAACAATCAGTCAATCAATAAGCATTTATTAAGCACAAAATGTCTCACTTTCGATTACAAGAAACGAAAAATCTCGGTCCCAACCCCCAAGGAATTCCCACTCTCTAAAGGCCACAGTAAAACTAAACCAGCACCATCTAAACTGTTCAAGGCCGTGCAGTTTAGGCCCATTTCACTCAGCCCTCTCCTCACTCCAACAGTAGATCCACTTCCTAATCCAAACCTCTTGCCAAAAGGTATTCAACATATATTAAAAGGTACAAATCAAAGCTAAAAATCACTTTCAGTTAATATGTGTACTCTTTCATACATCTTTTAACTCTCCCACTCCGCGCCTCATATTGAGGGAAGGGAGGAATCTTAGACTGAGTGGACACAGAAGAGGAAGGAGAAAAGAGCAGTAAGGTCCACCTGGGGATGATGATAAGCGAGGATGAAGTGGGGTGTCCCGGAAATGTCACGCGGGACACGGAACGAGGAGGGAGAGAAGGAAAATACAAGGGAATATTCAAGGAAAACTAGGGAAGATCCCGGAACCGGAGAAACCTCGAAAGCCAGTCAAGATGTACTTTAGCAAAGGGGTTAGGGCCCAGGAGGCGGCCCAGGAGATCGGGGTGGTAAAGAGTCGAGCGGTGATAGAGGAGCTGGACAGCGGAGTCTGGGGGTGCAACAACAAAGGGGAAATTGGGGGGAGGAGGTCCAGGCGGAGAAGAAGGGGCCAGCACAGAGAGGTGTACAGAATGGGAAGAGCCTAGGGATCAGTGCAGAGGGGGAGTGAACAAGAAGAAGCGAGGGGTAGTACGGGTGGCGGTGGGCAGGGTGAAGAGAGTAAGCAGAAAGGGAAGGGAGGAGTTCAGGTGGGGTGGACAGGAGG